>NC_063044.1:8552028-8650492 GCF_018812025.1 Megalobrama amblycephala | reverse complement strand
AGAGCTGCAGGATTGGATCAGTGAGATATTCACCAATGGCTTCCTGGGAAGAGATGGCTCAGGTCTGTTACCAGTCCATTATCAGGGCTGTTGCAGTTGAAGATAAAATGTGTCTAGACAAGGGGTGGTGAACCTTTTCAGCATGATGAGCCAAAAAAAAAAAAAAAAAAACCCTTCATTAGGGTATCTCTCAATTGGCACAGTCTTCCAAAACTCCACAGTTCCTTCCCTCAGAACACTTTAAAGTCTGTCATCCTCAGAAAGTTCAATCATTTCAAGCTGAAATGTTGCTTAATCTTCCACTAAAGGGGCTTATAAACAGTCTGATTCAGCAGTGAATAGGTTAATGAGAATGCAATATGTGGTCTTTTTTCTTTTTTTTTTTGCGTAGGCTGGAGAATCTGTCCTCAAAACTCTGTTCAAGATTTGTAAGCAATGTTGGATTCTGTGCAGTACTCCCATGTACAACCTCTGCTGCTTCTCCACTTGCCAACAAGGATAGAAAATGTGTTAACTCTCTTTTTTGTAGATCCTTCTTGAACAGCTTGAGTTTGTTGATAAATGTGAAAACACCCTGCACCAGGTCAGGCACCATCTTTAACTTCCCTTGCAGGTCCACATTCAACCAAATGTCGACCAAAAAAGCCAAATCTGAATCACATAGGGATCACATAGCTCAGGATAGTCCTTTTGTTTCTCTGCAAGGAACAGCTTAACTGGATTGCTCAAAAAAAAGAGAGAAAGCACATTAACTTTTAAAAGCCATCTCACAGCACAGTGATGAAGCAGATCAGATGGAAGATCTTCATCAAGCTCAGCAATGAGATTTTTGAACTGCCTGTGATTGAGAGCATGTGTACGTATAAAATGGATCACATCATTAAACCTGTGCTGGAAATTGTCAAAGTTCAGTGATCTGAATATAAATGTGTTTCACCCGAGTTGTTATTGTCCGATATTCTCTCTTCAATGGTGTGCCGTGACTGCTGATATGACGCTAATGTCACTGTCACTGAATGCTTGGTAAATTTCTGAAAAATCTGACTTTATGATTTCAAAGTGTTTACCTTGTACTTGCCCAGTTTACTGCCTTTGGGAAATTCCCGGGCCACCTTAGGATGGAGCGATGTGAAATGGGCGCTCAAGATTTGAACCCTTAAAATGCGACAATGTAGTCTAGCATATCAAGCAGAATGGTTTTCCATTTCATTCAACAACAACAAAAAAATCCTCCCATTCAGATAGAAATGTTCTGTGCTCATCTTCATTCTGTTCGCTTTTTTGATTCTGCCATGATGATTTCTACTAACGTAACGTTTCCTCAGGCCAATCAGGCAGCGTAAGCAGCTTCTGTCAGTCAATAGGCTAGACATGTTAAATTGTTCTGTTTCTATTTTTAAAAGTGTGTGTGTGTGTGTGTGTAAAATGTCCTAAAGTGAGTTCCTCACAGAAGCAGCCTTTCATTCTTCTTCCTAGGAATGCCATCATCTTTTCAGACCGTGACAGAGCTCGTCAAGTTTGTCACCATGGTGATCTTCACTGCATCAGCCCAACATTCCGCTGTAAACAATGGACAGGTCAGTTAGTCAATTCACTTCCAGTCACACAGAGCCATTAAAGTTGCAGTCTGTGATCCTAATCCCATACACTTTTTATCAAACGAATTGCTCCATACATTCCTCTAGCTGTCCGTTCAGTGTCTCTGTTGTCCTGGCTCTGTGAATGAGAAACAAACATAACTATAAACAACCCCAATCAATCAAGCCTCGGGAGCACGAAGGAGAGGAGTTTCATTTGATTGGCTGTTGAGTTTAAATATAAAAACCTTTCACAAAACCGAATTACAGACTCTGCTTTTAACTGTTGTCTGTTATTAACATTACCTCAAGATGCTTTAACCCCCTAGAGCAAGTAGCTCACGACGAGAAGAAAAACATACTTGGTTATGAACGTAACCACCATCGTCAAGACCACCATCCTTCTGGATACCACCCCCAGGGGAACACCACAGTTGAACCACTGAGGGTCCTTCCAAGGTTTCAGGGCTGCTAAACAGGCCTGGTTTACCCTGATAAAGAAGTGGCCGTGCCGCCAAGCATGAGGTGGGACCCGAAGGTTTAGCCTTCAGGTTAGGTTTACTGCAGAGGCTGCATTCGCAAGAGGCCGAGCTCCAAGACCGGGGAGGTGGAAGCCATCAGCCTTAGCATCCTCTGGAAAAACTTTCTGATCCTGACTGAAGCCATGAGCTGCTGAATGCCCAGATTAAATTTTGAATGAAAGGTGGATTGCGGTCGGTAACTATAGTGTATTTTAGATGAGAGCGGGTGGTCTGACAATAACCCGGTCGCTCCTGAGATGCTTTGACAATAGAGCATCTGTGCTTGAACTTGAAATAAACAAACCTTTCTGCAGTGGTGGCATTCACACAGTCCCCAGTTTCCTGTCCTGAGAAACCTGGCAAGATATTGTGACGGCCAGAAGGAAGCATGTCACCTTCAGCACCATGGAAAGCACCATCAGGGCCACCCCGTGATGTTCAGGACCAGGGATAGCTCCTCCAACACAGGTGTGCACAGTCTCCCTTCTGACAGGGAGCCTCAGCTGCAGGCTGTTGGGCCTAATCAGCAGCCACATAAAAAAGAACAACGAAGCCACAGTAGAAGAGAAGCAGGGGAGGTGAGCAGACGCAGAGTGCTGAGTGTGCCACAGCCCAGGCATTGGACCAGTTCTAACCAAGACAAGCTTGTGAGGGTAGACGCCTAGTGAAGGATGTGAGTAGTCTGAACCACCTTGACTAATCCTACATCCCTTCGACCTTCCCTCCAGATGTAATTTGATGCCACAAGAAGCAACTTGAGAAAGAAGAAGAAATACCTGAGTTACAGTTTTCTCCACATTCCCCTCTCTTATACCTATACCTTATGAAGAATAAAGAAAATTAAGTTTTTATTTACTGAAAGTCTGCCTGGTGAATTGTTTGCTTTGACCTGTTGAGTTAAACCCTCCAATCTTGAATGCGAAGGTTACAATATGTTCTTTGCATTAGAGGTCTGTGTGAGTACACCTTCAGAGAACATTCAACCTTTGTGATCAGATTTTGGAGAGATGTTTTTGAAACAGTCGTCAGTCAGCGTCATTCTGTTCTTGTGTGGATGTTAAAAAAGATTTCAATCTAAATTTAGCTGTACCTGTCAGGTCGGGAAGAAAATCATTATATGTGGATAGCGGGTGAACACAAAGTGAAGTTTAGGCGGGAGCGGGTACATGCGGAATAGAACCCTGTTGGAGCGGGACAGTCCCACGCAAACCTCAACCCTCATTTGGGCTGAGACAAAAACTGCACCCAGGAATGAAATTTGTTGGCTGGGGAGCAGTGAGCTCTTGGTGAAATTGACCCTGAGTCCCAGGAACTCCAGGTAGCTGAGGAGCATGGATCCGTGGTGTGCTATCTCGTCCTGAGACTGGGCCAATATGAGCCAGTCGTTGAGGTAGTTCAAAATGCGGATTCCCATCTGTCTCAGAGGGGAAAGCGCCACGTCCATACACTTGTAAAAGTGTGAGAAACTAGGGACAGCCCTAAGGGAAAGACTGTATATTGGTAAGCCACTCCCTCGAATGCAAATCTCAAGACTCGTCTGTGATGGGGGGCTATCTGGATGTGAATGTATGCATCTTTCAGTTCCAGTGAGAAGAATCAGTCCCCGGGGCAAATCTGCATGAGGATCTGCTTCAACGTTAACATCCTGTGCTTCCGTCTCATGAGGGAGTGGTTCAGGAGTCTGTGGTCAAGGTCAAGCCAGATTCACTCTCGAGTCATCACTTTGGTGCGAAGGACATGCGCTTTGCCCGCTTTTACCAAAGTGGGAACCACTCTGTTGAAGCGCGGGGGTCTTCGGGCGAACTGCAGCAAGTAACCTTGATTTATTATCCCCAATACCCAGCTTGATACTCAGGGGATGGCCTGTCAGGCCTCAGCCCGCTTAACAAGGGATTGGATTAAGTCGGTTGACAGGCTGCTGAGTTGAGGCCTGTGCACCAAGGACGGTGGAAGTGGAAGTTTGCTTTTTATTTTGTTTCACCTTAGGAACGGAGTTTGGTATGGCCGCAACAACAGGGCACATAACAAACATTTTGTCCCCTACACCCGGAACTGAATGGGGTGGTGGGGGAACTAAGCGAGGCAGCTTTGGGGGTGGTTGGGCCACAGGGGGACTTTGCCCCCTTCTCTTCCTTCCTGATGGATCAGGAAGACTTTGGGTCCAGCGTAATCCTAGTCTGGGGTCCCTGGCATCTTGGGAAAGACGGGCGCTTACAGCAGCGAGATCACTGACGTTGCTACTTAGGGTGCGCTGCAGCTACTGAGTCGGCGCAGGCCTGGGGTGACTCGTGGCAGTGGGAATGGCCATGGTGTGGAGTGCTGAGGCAGCTTGCTCTGCAGACGAGTAGGCCCTGCCGGCGAGAGCAGAGGTCGTTCTGCAGGGCTTGGATAGAAGGGCTCGCTTATTTTTCCATCCAACCGCAGAGCCCAGGTGAAAAAAAAAAAGTATATTACAATAATGTACTTAAAGTGCTATATTTTCGTGCACTAATTTTGTACTTAATATACTAAAAATTCTTCTTTAGTACTTCTTAAGATAATCTTAAGAACATCTTGAGTACAAGTGTACTCAACTGTGCTATTTTGAGACACCATGAAATATGAACTTAAATGTGCTTTTAATATACTATCTCTGCATTTTAAAAATGTATTTAGATACTACTTATACTGCATTTGAACCCATGGTGTACTACAAGTGGTAACTAAATATATTTTTACTCCGGGTGCTGGACCCTTTGCCCTGCTGTTTGGGAGAATGGGAGGGCGCAAGGGGCGGGACCGCTTTTCGTGAAGAAAGCAATCCGCGATCACAGAGAGGCTAGACTCAAGTTCTCGCAGTGAAAACGTGAAGTCCCAGTGAGCGCCGCCTCTGCCTAGGACTTGAAATATTGTCATTACGTTGATGCAGGTCACACAGCAGGATCCTAACGAGATGTTAGGAGACCGGAAGCGGTGAAGCGGGTGGATCAAGAGCGGCACTCGAAGGCTGGCAGTCTGCGAGGGCACCGGAGCTGCAGGCGGTAGGCGAGTCTCAGCTGGTCCGCTGCGTTGCCTCTTCAACAGTGAGAAGTGAGCTGTTCCAAGCAGGCGAGAGAAGGTGAAGGCGTTCAGTCCCGAAGTCCAGCGAAGAGAAACATTGTTGTCGTTGAAGGAAAAAGATCTGAAATTCTATGGCGAAATGCTCGCTTATATAGCCAGGCGGCCCACCCATTTTGGCGGGCTTTGGTATGCTGGATCGCCATAGGCTCGCGCAGCTCCGCCATGCCTTCATTGGTTCAAAAAGTTTTCCAGTTTGAACCAATTCGCAGTTACACTGCGTTATTGAAAAAGGCTTAAGTATCGAGGAAAAAAATAAGTTTTTCCCAATATGCAGTATGAGTGCAGTATTGAAAGGGAACCTTTATATATATACACTTTCCACAGCCCAAGTGATGTTAATTATGTGCTCTTATGCTTATTATTCTTTGTGAATATTTGGCTTATATGTCAAATTTTTCACCACTTCTTTCCCCCCAGTTTGACTTTGGCGGCTGGATGCCTAACTACCCCACTGCCCTCAGAAAGCCCCCTCCCAAGGAGAAAGGCCAGACCACTGAGGACACGATCCTGGAGACCCTTCCTGATGTGAGCACGACGGTGAATGGGACGGCTGTCCTGAGACTGCTGAGCAAGGATTCTACAGACCATGTGAGTTTGTACATCATCAGGGCACAGGTTAAAAGACTGCCATTTAATTTTTGCTGTGAAAAAGAGAAACTGAATGCCGTTCTTGTGTTTGTCATTATATTACTCTATATGATGATGGCTTACTTACAGTGCTTTCATTCCTCTGGTTTGCATTACGTGTTACATTAAAAAGGGCATTCAGCAAACTGTAAAGGCCCTGATATACTTCAAAGGAAATCCAAGAATGAACTGATATGACGTAATTTCGAACAAAATCAGGCCAGTTTGTTTTGTGTTCTTTTTGGAAGTTTGAAACGGCTTGCCAAAGCGAACTTTCAGTAAAAGTTCGCTCCAGCTGCAAAACACCATTGTACTACCATTGGTCAGTGACGATAACGTAATAGGAGGTGTGCGCCGAGGCTCCGCCTTCACTCGCTTGGACCGCATTTGACTCATTTCGTGTGTTAGAGTTTGTTGAGGTAAGATCTCCACAGTATATCGCTGGTCACGCATTTCGAACTTTGTTTGAAGTATATCGGGGCCTTAAGTGTAGTGTTGCTGTGGGCACTTACAGAATATTAGTGTGCTGTCATGCATAGTGTGTTATAATTATAAACATGTTTATTATCAACAAGTTTTTTATGATTACAATCTTATTACCCTGTCCGTAGTACCCTCTGGGTCATTTCCCAGAAAATCTATATGATGAAGACATCCCCTGCAAGCTTATTGAAGAGTTTCAAAAGGATCTGAGGGAGTTGTCGGACCTCATCGAGGAGCGGAACAAGAAGTTGGAGCTTCCCTACACCTATCTGAACCCCAAAAATGTGGACAACAGTGTAGCCATTTGAAAGGAGACAGTAGTCCTTCTTAATATGTTTGTCTTTCTAAAGAACCCCAAAAGGGGCCTTTGCAAAAAAAAAAAATATACAGAGTTTCACTAAAATTTCCGGTTTGTATATACTAAAACCCATTTCATTTGTGCGTCACTGCCTGTGAAGAAAGCAAGAGTATGCATGCACATGAACTACTAAAGATCTGTTTGCTCAAAATTACAAAGATCTATGCTCAAAATTATGAAGAAAATGTGAGCATGAATGAATTAATAAAGATCTAATACGGTTTCAAATATGGTGCGATAAACCAAAAATAAATAAATAAACTAACGTTAAACAAAGGGCACAGATTGCACAATCTACTCATCCTTGATTGTCTTGTTAAGATGACGCAGGAGTGCATTCCAAAAGAAGAGTTTTTTGGACCCCTACACCCTTCATCCCTCTCACTCCGGAGGGTAAACCCTTTGAAGGGATTAGGGCATAGGGATTAGCCCTTCCGAATGGAATGCAGTGTTTGTTTCTTGTGCACACATGAAACTCTGTCAATTTTTTATTTTTGCAAAGGTCCCTTTGGGGGCTCCGTATCTTTCTGTTAATAGCTTTGTCAATTAAAAAAAAAAAGAACTTTCATATATTATAAACTAGTGTTGTAAAACTAAAACAGTCCTATCTTTGTTGTTTGTACCTTTGTGTTACAGGGCAAAGTACAGTATGATGCAATATTTTTTTTGTTTTGTTTATTCCAAAAACAACGACTTGTTCAGTTTAGAAACCAGCAAACAAGAAGGGGTCCACTCCAGGGTATAATTCCAGGTGCATTTATGGCATATAAATTATCTAGACATTTACATGATTTTTATTTTAACATAAAAAGTCTCAACATTGCGTCAACAGATTTACATTATTCTTTGTGTATGTTTTTTTCCAAGTGTGGATGTGTGGAAAAGTGCAATTGTGTGTTTAAAATCAAAATAGGGAGCCACAGTGTCAGCGTTTATGGGCTTAAAGGCTGAAGTATAAAGTAAAAGTATAAAGTTTGCGCAAAACGGATACGGACATATGTATTAGTGTCTTCAATGTAACGTTATACTAGTTCTGCGGTCTACATCTCTCTGTGTGCAAGCTCATCCCCTCCGTAAGTCTTTGAAATAATATCTCTATGTCATGTGAATCTACAGCAAAGACGATTATTTTTTTATAGCTCTATAGTTCTCTATGCTTTTCTGTCTAAATACTGATACCTTCCTTAAAATACTGAAGCATGGAATAAATAAATGAACCTCTGATCTCCAGTAGCAGGGAGCTACTAATAGGGGGGGACCAGGAATGGTTGTAAAGCTTTTTTGCTTTTTTTTAGCTAAAGTTGTCAAGTTCTTATTCAAGTACCCAAATTTGTTTACTACAAATGGCACCAATTAAAACCATTGCAAGAATATCACAGATGTCATGAGCTGATGTCAAATACATGGTGTTCCATTGTTACAACCTACTTAGTCTTGCAGACTGATGGCAGAAGGTCTGGACTGTCTCGCAGCTTTCATTGGCCAAAGACTGCCCAAAAGGACGTTTGACCGACATGTAACGCAACCAATCACAGTTTGTTTTGTTCCACGTCATGTTTAGGGGCGTGAAAATTAAAGTCGATATCCCAACAATAACAGACTGGCTTGCATCTAAAAAAATTATTCATTCAGGAACGTGCAAATTCACTGCAACAATGGAGGCGCAAACTATTTTTGAAAATCCAATGTTATGTTGATTCTGGTAAGCACTCAGTCTCACAGTTGTAAACACAAAGGTCTTCCATGAGGGAGCTTTGCCTCATGGCATTTGTTTCCAGGCAGACCATTAAAGAACACAACTCACACATCTCCCGGACATCCTGTAGAAGTCAACCAACCAGATGACGACTTCGAAACTCCTGAAGTGTTTCCAGGTAAGTGTGCCATATACATCAAATGTAACAATTACACAAAATAAGCAAAATTACAGGCCCCACCATGTGATATGCTTAAAAGAGTCCACTACAACAAACCTCTTTAACAATATGTATGCTTAATGAGCACTCTACAACAAAATATAGCTTCTGCTTGGCCCTGATGGCCAACGATTTCGATGTGTGTGCAAAGTTTCAAGAATTTTTGAGCATGTTAAGGGCCCAAAAATGCCTGAATAGTAAAAAAAAATATTATACTAAAGAAAACAATAGGGCCTTCGCCATTTGGCTTGGGCCCTAATAATCACAATTCAACCAAACTAAAATAAAAAGATATCCAAAATTTACATCTGACTCGCATTCAATAACATTAAACAATACTCTTGTTAGAATTCTTTGTCTGAATTGTCTTTTGATTATCGTCCAGAAAGTCCTGTATGACGTCCAGTGGATGAGTGCAAAATCAGTTCAAAGAATGAAAGACAATGTCCTCCCATTTGAAGAAAGCTGAAGAATTGAAGAAATCCATGTGATGCAACAAAAGTGTCTTTTTCCCAGGTTCAGAAATCAGCATTCAATTCTTGGTGGCCCACCATCTCAAATCCATGAGAGAGGTTCTCAACTCGAGCAATAAACCTGACCTTTTTTACCAAAACACTGTCATTAAACATTCAAAATTATCTCTATACCATTTTTCTCTTTAAACTGAGTGTTTAAACATCTATATCCACTTTTATGATGAATGTGTGTTATCTACGGAAGAGGATTAGGGCCAAGCAATAATAAAAAAATAAAACCATCTCGAGATTAAAGTTGTTAAATTTCAAGAAAAAAGTGGAGATAAAATGTTGAGAATAAACTCGTTAAATTACGAGAAAAAACGTGTAAATTTCGAGAAAAAAGTGGAGATAAAATGTTGAGAATAAACTCGTTAAATTTCGAGAAAAAAGCAGAGATAAAATGTTGAGAATAAATCATTAAATTACGAGAAAAAAAGTTAAATTATGAGAACAAATTCATTAAATTATGAGAAAAAGTCGTTAAATTTCAAGAAAAAGTCGATAAAATGTTGAGAATAAAATCGTTAAATTACGAGAAAAAAACTCGTTAAATTTTGAGAAAAAAGCGAGATAAATGTTGAGAATAAAGTCATTAAATTACGAGAAAAAAGTATTAAATTATGAGAACAAATTCATTAAATTATGAGAATAAAGTCGTTAAATTTCGAGAAAAAAGTCGATAAAATGTTGAGAATAAAATCGTTAAATTACGAGAAAAAAACTCGTTAAATTTTGAGAAAAAAGTCGAGATAAAATGTTGAGAATAAACTCGTTAAATTTCGAGAAAAAAGCAGAGATAAAATGTTGAGAATAAAGTCATTAAATTACGAGAATAAAAAGTCATTAAATTATGAGAACAAATTCATTAAATTATGAGAATAAAGTCGTTAAGTTTCGAGAAAAAAGTCGATAAAATGTTGAGAATAAAATCGTTAAATTACGAGAAAAAAACTCGTTAAATTTTGAGAAAAAAGCAGAGATAAAATGTTGAGAATAAAGTCATTAAATTACGAGAAAAAAGTCATTAAATTATGAGAACAAATTCATTAAATTATGAGAATAAAGTCGTTAAATTTCGAGAAAAAAGTCGATAAAATGTTGAGAATAAAATCGTTAAATTACGAGAAAAAAACTCGTTAAATTTTGAGAAAAAAGTTGAGATAAAATGTTGAGAATAAAGTCGTTAAATTTTGAGAAAAAAGCCGAGATAAAATGTTGAGAATAAAGTCATTAAATTACGAGAAAAAAAGTCATTAAATTATGAGAACAAATTCATTAAATTATGAGAATAAAGTCGTTAAGTTTCGAGAAAAAAGTTGATAAAATGTTGAGAATAAAATCGTTAAATTACGAGAAAAAAACTCAGATAAAATGTTGAGAATAAAGTCATTAACTTACGAGAAAAAAGTCATTAAATTATGAGAACAAATTCATTAAATTATGAGAAAAAACTCGTTAAATTTTGAGAAAAAAGCTGAGATAAAATGTTGAGAATAAAGTCATTAAATTATGAGAACAAATTCATTAAATTATGAGAATAAAGTCGTTACATTTCGAGAAAAAAGTCGATAAAATGTTGAGAATAAAATCGTTAAATTACGAGAAAAAAACTCGTTAAATTTTGAGAAAAAAGTCGAGATAAAATGTTGAGAATAAACTTGATAAATTTCGAGAAAAAAGTCATTAAATTATGAGAAAAAAGTAAAATGAGAAAAAGTTAAAATGAGAATACTCATTAAATTATGAGAAAAAAGTCGTTAAATAACGAGAACAAATTCGTTAAATTAAAAATTTGTTCTCATAATTTAATGACTTTTTTCTTGTAATTTACAAACTCGTGTACGTGTAATGCATCACGTGTTATTTTTATTAATACATAATTAATTCACAATGTATATTAATAGATAGCTCACTCACTGGACAGAGCAGACGCTTGGGAAGTCCGGCTCTTTTCAAAGATTCGACTCTTTTGGCTCGGCTCACTTGGAAGAGCTGGCTCTTATGGCTCCCAAATGACTCTTCATTTAGTATCACTCAGAGCCTTCTATTTTAGCCCACTTTAGCAATTGAAAATGAATGGTTTTTGTGTTGGTAAGCAATTTTTTATTCAGTGTTTTCATAAAAGCCTTAATTTTATGCATTTTTTGTTTTTGTTACAAAAAATACTATTATTAAACATTTTAATAAAACTTTTATTGAACAATTGAACACAGAGCCACAGCAAACATATAAAATAAATAAAGGCATAGAAGGCAAATAAAAGCCAGTTTGGGTTAAAAATCTTTAAAAGATATGTAGTATTAGCATTATAAACACTGAATTAGTACCTATTACCTAATACCAATAACTTATGAAATTAAATAAAGGACATGCATCAAAACATTTACATTTCAATTTATTAACATTTCAAAATATAAAAATCAAAAATGACCAAATCAATCAATTGGCAATCATGCCAATACTCTGAGAAACAGGAGTCTACCCGTGTTGCCATATTCAAATAAAGGCTTTTTCACAAGATGTAACATAAGTTAATATAAGAGAATCTAATTTTCGGCTCCAGCCCGTCTACAAAAAAACCCCCCTGCTCTGTACTTTAATGACACCTATGCTTCCTGACCGAAGGAGAGGTGACAAGCTGAAGCTATTTGTGGCAAACCAAATGGTCACCAAGAAGATAAAGAGTCTTTGATCTGAGATTTGTGGATCTGTCGATCTTAAAGTTACCGCACTCTAATCAGCGTTTTCACGATAGTGGATATTCATATCTGCTACAGAGCTTATTACGGCCCAAGCAGATGAACACTGGATGATTCAGTTGCTCGGTCGTAAACTAAATGACTCTTTATAATTCCCTATAAATTATTTCATTTGAGCTAATTTTGCTTCCTTTTCCTTACAGCCTCCATGCGTCTGCGCATTTTCTGCGCAAAAATCTCTCAAAATGCATATGAACCATAAAAACTTAAGAACAAAATAATATACCTTGATTATGAGATTAAACCAAATGAATCCAAGTACAATAACTATATACAAACACACAAGGTCAAGTCACCTTTATTTATATAGCGCTTTTTACAATGCAGATTGTGTCAAAGCAGATTTACATTGATAACTGGTACATAATTTTTGCTGCACAGCAGCTCTTAAAGAATAGTGTCAATGCAGGCAGATCAAAGCACTGATGAATAAATGTCAAGAATACTATTGAATATCAAATGTCAAGTCAAATGTCAAGTGTCCCCAACTAAGCAAGCCAAAGGCGACAGCAGCAAGGAACCCAAACTCCATCAGGTGACATCAGGTGGCAAACAAGTGGCAAATAGATGTTAAAATGGAGAAAAAAACCTTGGGAGAAACCAGGCTTAGTTGGGGGGGGGGGCAGTTCTCCTCTGGCGAACAGTGCTTTGTTACAATCAGGTTGCTATCATAAGTCTGATAGGATCGCAACAATCAATAAATTTAGCAGATTGCTGCTGTTGGATATCCGTTCGCGGTCACCGAACTAGCAAGGATGCTAAGGACGGCCCCTAGCGTCAGTTGATAGTGCAGCGACTGGGGCTGGAGTACAGTGTTCATATTAGGACATTCTTAGATCTCAGTCGTACAACGAAAAATTTTCAGCCATTGGATTAATGTACTATTAGGCATTGGACAAAAAGTCATCAGACATAAGAGCATCGGGCGAAACGGCCTCAGGTGGAGTGTGGGGGTTCGCATTGCCCCGCCCCATGTGACATCACATGCATGAGGATCAGATCAGAACAGAAGAACAAGAGCGACAGATGGATGCAGAGGAGGTTTATTTTGTTTTAATTAAATGCTACACT
The DNA here is from genome assembly GCF_018812025.1 of Megalobrama amblycephala. Lineage (NCBI taxonomy): Eukaryota > Metazoa > Chordata > Actinopteri > Cypriniformes > Xenocyprididae > Megalobrama > Megalobrama amblycephala. The sequence goes on along the minus strand of NC_063044.1, from coordinate 8,637,563 downwards.
AATTTCATTTTATACAGAAGTGAACATACATTTTGTGAATTTTATTTGCACTTTTAAAAAGTTAGCCAAACGACATATTGCAACTAACGTTAGCTAGCTTGCATTTGGCAGACTATTGTGATGTTAAAGCGTGTCGCACTATTAGATTGCTTGATTAAAATGTGATTGTGTTATGTAACGAAACATTTTCAACACAAAACATAAAACCCAGATAATCAGCTAGCATTACACTAATCAAAAGCAAATAATAAAGCTGGAAATGAGGGATGGGGATGGATGGAAATAAGTTAATTATTTGATATATTCTATATTTTTATAGATAATGTAAGTTTTTATATTTAAATACATTTAAATACATCTGATATATCCTGTTTTTATCTTTACACATAGGAAGACATATATTTATTTAATTACTTTTCTTCTATCTAGCCTATATACTTTGCTTTTCTCTATAACATCAAGCAAAGTCAAAAATCAGAAGGCGTTCATGGGTAAGAAGACAAAAAATGTATAGCGTCCTACAGAAATATTGTCACCCTTGGTAAACATGAGCAAAATGGCTTGCCTTTTCATTATTCTTCATGCAGAGATTGACAGGATAGGGCAAAGATGGATAAATTTATATGTTCAAACAAAAGAAAAGAAGAAACATCGCAGCCCAGAAGATCAACGGACATCAACCCATTCATTGTACCAGCCTGCAAGAAAATCGTAGGGGTAATGATAGGGGAGGACGTTGTCAAAGAAATGGACAAAATCCCATTATCTGACAACACGATGAACATTGCATTGACGACATGGCTGCTGATATAGAAACACAACTAACTAAAAAACTGGCAAATTTGCAGTCAAATGGATGATTCTACGGATTGCAGCGGACACTGTCATCGCCTGACCAGTGTGCGATATACTGATGAGGAATTAATGCAGTAGGAGAAGAAATCTTTATTGCCATCGATATGTATTTGAAAGAACGGGGTTTCAATGGGGGCATGTGTCATAGTACTTGCACAGATGGAGCGGCATCTATGACCGGAAAAGTAAAAGGACTGGTAAACCTCAATGTAAGCCAACCCAACAGAGAATAGAACAACAACGTGAAATGCCTGGTTCATTTTGTTGCTGTGTTGGTCTAAAGAAATTCTTCTTTTGCTTGATCCTGTTTTTGACATTTTAATCGTCACACTGATGACTTGAATGGGAGTCAATTCTTTAAATTCTTTACTTTTAAAGAAGAACAATGTAGAATGTGTTTTATGAAAATATAATATATAGATAAGATCTAATGTGTGTGTTTAATGTTTAATTTAATAAAAAAAAATACAATAAAAACAGTAATATTGTGAAATAATATCAAGTTACAAAACACAAAGTCACTCCAAAGGGAGTTACTCTCTATATAAGCTCTGTTTCTGAACTCCCTGAAACACCTCCTTTGTAGTCTTGAATTTTTCTACACGTCATAGTATCCCTCATTTAAATAATTCCCACCCAAGTCATTCGCCAAAAAAAAAAAAAAAAAAAAAAAGAGACGAGGCTTGATTGTTGCATTAGTCGTGTGTTGAAAACTTTTCGAAAGAAGGGGCTTCATAGAGACAGGAACTGAACAGTGTTACTGACAGACTGTGAAGAGAGGAGCTGCAACAATGGAGAATTTGGAATCATACGTAGAACCAAAAAACAAAATCAAGACTCTGAAAAAGAACATGGGTCCCCTTTATATGATAGACACTTTAATGTTTTATTTCTGCCTCCCTCAGAATGAATAAGGGACCAGTGACATCTTTTATTTTTCAACTCTGGAAGTATTTTTTTTTTCTTTTAAAAAAATTAATTTGATCAAAGAATGTAGATTGCATTGGAAAGTAAAAGTAGCCTAAGCCAATGTGAGTGTGCACACCAACGCAAAAAACGTGAGGTGTAAAAGTGTAATTTAAAAAAAAAAACGCCTCAGGTTCGTTTTTTTGGTTTGTACCGTTAAGCACAAGCGCCACATACTGGCAGGGAGTGAATTTGCATGTTCACTCTGCGCATCGCCAGTGAAAATCGCTTGGGTATGAACACAAAAAACATCTCGAAAAACGCTGTCGATAAACGCGTCCCGGTGTGTACAGGCCTTTAATGACTGGTTTGTCATCACTGTGCGTGGTTCTTATCTAAGTAACCCTAACAATAACCCACCAAAAAATAAAAGCAATGTAAAAGAAAACTCCCATCTGGATCAGAATAAACAAGATTAATCCAAGTACAGTAACTATATACAAACACACAAGGTAAATTTAGCAATGATGATTAAATTATATTTTCGATGCCATGTACACCTCAAGTAAATCACACATTTTATCATCAGTGTAACGATAGGAATGGCTCGTGGAAATCTTATCACTTATAAGATTCAGAGTAGGCCTCGCGCACCACTGATGCATTAAATAAACCGGGCTTCATTTGCGCTGATATTGTTCTTTTCAGTTCGTACAGGAACTTAGTGCTTATATAACCTCCGAACGCATGATGTAGGCTTTATAATGACTTAATAGCAAAGGCTATAGAATAACACTTAAAGGGATTTGCTAATCCCTTGCTAATGCACCAATTACAACAAAGAATCGCGGGTTTGCACAACAGCATTGGGCACACAGTTAAAGGAGAAGCTAACAGGACAATATTTTATGGACTTTCGAAGCAAAAAAACAAGTGGGTGTATGCAAATACTGATCCTTAAAAGTCGTAATACGCAAACAACCCTGAGCAAAAAATAAGTATACGTGCATATGGCCCCGACTACACCACTGGTCACGCTGATCCTGAAGCCGCCACTGCCCACAGGCTCCATGGCCTCCATGCGTCTGCGCATTTTACCACTTGATAACAAAAACAAAACAATCAATCCCTCGAAAAACTGAAAATAGCCACCAAAAAAATCTATCAAAATGGATATGAACCATAAAACCTTAAGAACAAAATAATATATGCGGCGACTGGAGTGTGAGATGAACTCTGACCCTCCTCACCCTCACCAGCGGCTTCTGGATTCATGTTTTGAATGCAGGAATCGCCCAACATCAACGTTATTATTTCGATAGACTCAGTCCAGTTGTTGGTCAGGAAAGCCCACAACTCTAAAACTGTGGCTAAACCACACAAACAGCAATAAACTAAGAACTCTTAAAACACAACAATGAAAAACAATGTAAAACATAAAACTCCCGTGTGGCATGTGGAGAGCATGAAGACAGGCGTCAGCCTCTTGTTGACGTCTGCTATAAAACATAGCTAAAACAATATTGCTCTGAGCGTGTGACCGTGATTCATGTGCATATGTCAGTCAGTGTGGAATCACACGTCAAGTTCAGAGAGAGTTATTCAATCCATTATAAATTCTGATTTTGGCCGTCTCTGGAATGGATCAAACCATAGATATTAGCCTACCTGATGAGTTCAAGTAAATACACTGGAAATCCGTGCTCATTCAAGGATGTGCGTTTATTTCATGTACGGAGAAGGCACGGGCGCCTGCAGGATTTCATCTGAATGTTTTTTAAATCTCCATTTAGTGCATGTTCACAGAGGAAAACGGCTGCTTGTTCTCTCGACACTGTCTGTTTTAATGAGAAATCGCTTCAGGTGATTCAGTGAGAGAGCAGTCCAAACGAATGCGTGCGAGTGGATTCAGACCGTTTTGCAAAGGCGTTTTACCAATTCATAATTTAAAACACAATTTAAACATCAGAAAATGTGAGCAGTTCAGTTGCACAGCTGTTAAACTGAATATACGAAGCTAAGCAAGCTTTTTTATTAAATATCCACAACACAAACAACAATTTGCATATTCATTGATCCATGTATTTTAAATGAGGCTAGGGTGTAGAGTTACATTCAAGCTATTTTAAGACATGAAGAATTTTTTTTTCACTTGATTTTTTTTTTTTTTAAATGTCATTTTGGTGATCAAAGATGAGTTTTAAGGGATAAAAAAAATCTATTAAATCTAATAAATCTATTCTATAGTTAAATAATTTTACATTAGATTACAATTTCTGTACCTGAAAATCTTCTGTTTAAACCTTCAACTTGAAAAGCACCATTTATTTCATTTATATGTTTGTTCTGTTGTATTTATTTGTGCTATTACTCATTAATTTGATTATTTGTTACTATTTTTTTACTTAATGTTTATTTGTCTGACAGTATTTAAAATACAAGTTAATCTAGTAGCTGTTGGTGTCATAACCCTGCTGTAATGTCCTATTGTCAGCGCTGGTGGCGCTATAGCGCACTGAGTTCGAGCGATCTGCAGCAGAGCAAGAGAGAACTGCTGTGGGTGAGTCGCTTCTGCTGCAGCTCCGTGTTAAAAGTTCAAAATAAAAGATTTTAATGTTGAATGTTAGACGATGTATGAAGGGGATTGCAACACATTGAACACTAATTGACGTTCTAGAGTGTGTTTTCTGTTCATATTTTTGTGTATTTGATAGTTTTATTTCCGTTTTTAATTAACTCGATCTTTCCATGTGCGCCATTTTCCATGTGCTCCCTAACAAGTGAAATGTGTTTCGAGTAGATGGAGCTGAAGCTACTTTACTCTCTCTTTCCACTGCTCTGTGCTGGTAATTGTTTTTGTGAAATGGTATTTAATTAAGAATGTACTGTTTTGTAGAGCATGTTGTTTTACGAAAAAATTTTTATTTCTATTCATTTCATTCTATGTTTAATATAAAGTGGAAGATTATAATCTTAAATTTAATGCTTTGGATCGTACAGTAGTTTTCAATATCAATTAGGAATATGAATAAACAGAATATATTAAATATATATAAAAAGCCACATTGTTTATTGTTATATTGATAGCAGCAGAGCTAATGTGAACTCACCCTTTAACTACTTACTGAATTCAGCGCAAGGCTCGAAATTGCGACTATTTTACTCGCATATTGTTCCTGAAATTTAATCTGTGCGATCTAAAAATATATTTGTGTGAGTGCTTATTGTTGTTGCGACCTGTTTTCATTTCTCTGCAAAACATTATTAAATGAAACCGCATGCACGGTTTGTGCCTTACGTGCGCTGATACAGTGATCAGTCCACCGTTCTAGCTACATAACCTATTAAACTTCATCTTTACTATCTTAACTTTAATGCAGACCTTAGATTAATGTTTGCTGTCAATCACTCTCTTTCATTGCGCTCTGTTGTTATGTGACGGGGCTAACCACTGCGTGAAACGCTGACAGATTTCTTCTGTAAGCCACCTAAAGTCACAAATAATCCTGGAGTTGATGTGGTTGATGTGGATAAATATAAATCATTTTATCGGTGTCCCCAATTTCATGTCAGCCCTGTTACCCTCACCAAAGAACCCTGTATAAATAATGGTACATTCCAGTGACATCACTTCCAGGAAGTTACATCATCTCTAAACCAGGATGCCAACAGTTCAAATAAAAATAAGTTTCTCTCTCTCTTCTATAATTTTCTATTTTTGATGATTTATGAGGTTTGATTGAGGGGGGAAATCATGCAATGTCAAACCTGTTACCATTTTTGAAGCATACATTTAAATACTTATTTATTTAATGTGACATAATTATTATCTACAAGTAATATCCCTTTAAAGTGTACAAAATGTGCTTTTGTGATCTGGTCTGTAAGCTAGCAAATTAGCTTTAAATTGTCAAACCTGTTACCATCAACCCTTTTACTTTTCAGAGTAACAGGGATGATAGATTAGATGTCAAACTTAGCACCGATTTTAACATTTATCTGTGTCAAATGCAAACATTTTAAAAGGTCATCCCAGGTGTATTATTGATGTCTATATCATTCAGTGTGGGTGGCATATGAATATCAGTTACATTTTTAGTTAGTATTTTTAGTATTGTTGGTACACGAATATCATAATTCAAGTATTAACTATTTAAATGTATTATATAACCTTAATATATAATATATTTTAACCCTAACAGATGGAGTGTGTAGCTTTTCAATTTCTTAAACAACCATGGTTGAAATGTGTGTTCGTGGACATATTCCAGGATGACAAAGCCAATATTCATCAGGGTGAAAGAATGGTTCAGAGAGCACAAAGAATCATTTTCACACATGAATGGGCACTTCTGAGTCCTGACTTTTGGACTTTTAATTTTATATGTAAATGTTCAGCTGTGCACAAGTTCAAGATTATTTGCGACTTATATATTTCACATCTGGAAGAGAGGCTTACACTTGTTTTCTGTGTGTGCGTTCATTCTATGAATCACACGTATGCACATCTGAGAAATGATCGCAAGATCAAATTTAGGAAGGTTTCTGCACAACATTTTATAAATGAGGCCCTTGATCTCTTAGAAATTCAATGTTTCACTAATACAGCCATGCAAAGTGAATGCAAAACAATATAAAAATTAGTATTAAAAGTATTATGTAAACAAATGTATGCTGAAGAATGTGTCTCACGTCATCCCTGTTACTCTGGTCAGTCCTGTTACCATTATGTCAATCCTGTTACTGTCATTAATTTCATAAATAATGTAAAAATATTTAAAAATGGTCTTTCAAGTTTTTCAATTGTGACAATCACTCTATTTTGTTTTGGACAGAGTCCTTTTAATATCTCTCTTGTAAATATATATATATTTTTCTTAATTGACAGGTGATCAGCCTTCAAAATTAGGATGTTCTTGGTCATCTGAATGACAAATATAAGATTTGTTTAAAAAATAACAAATTTGAAACAATCCCAGTGAAAAAAGGGACAAAAATACTGCTCATATATGTAAAAACTATTACATAGTTCCAATTAAAACTGTAGTATATAGTGATGATTATGTCTGTAACAGGGATGACAAAAATATCAAAACATGAGGAAGAAAAGACGTAATAAAATAAATGATATAAGCCTGAGATGGCCCAATACGATTTCTTGTCATTTTAGGTTGTCTTCATTTCATAAGATTTTTTTTATTTTTTTATATATATAATATATATATTTTTATATATATATATATATAATTTATTTATTTATTTATTTTTTTTATTTTAAATAAACTTATTTTTTCATTTTTCAAAGTTGAAAAGGCACTGATTTCGTGGAATTGACCCATTTAGTCATAGCTAAATAGTCTTAGTTTCTTCCCGGAACTAAAGTATGTAGGGTTTGTTTCTGTTGGGACACTCATTAGTGGTGCACTATTGGCGCGTTGTGTTCCTTTGGCAAAGAGCAGTAATGCTGGCATTTTAAACTAATAAATGTTGACTGCTTTGGTAAACTGATTTAATAATTAAAGACATGTTTACATGTATGTTTTATTGGAATTTTTCAGGAGGTTATGTGCAGTTATTCACTATATTTGTATTTTTGCCATTTACATGTATATGCTTCAATTAGCATTAGCTTGTGCCTTATGTGTGTCGTTACAGGTATGTTTATGGCTTGCTTTCAAGTCCATATATGTTTAATTATATAAATAATAGGGATGCAGGGATGCACCAATATGATTTTCTGGGGCCGATACCGATATTAACAAACAATTATTGGCTGATCACGATATGTCACTTCCTCTCTTATTTGAAATATTGTCATCAAAATCATTCCTTTCCATTCTATAAATTTTTTTATGTAACCGATGGTTTTTTTTATTGTATCTATCAGGTTGATTATATAATTATCTGAGGCAAGTGTATACCGATTTTTCTCTTTTGTTGTTGGGTGACCACCATTACACCGTTGGGTTGGAAAGAAAATCATAAGCGGATAGTGGATGAACACGGAGTGAATTTTAGGTGGGAACGGGTGGGTGCGGAATAGAACCTTGCAGCGGCACAGTTCCACGCACAGATATTTTAGTTTAATTTTTTAAGACATGCATCAATTAAGGAAAAAGTGCCCTTTATAACAGCAGGAACAAGACCATGTTGCCAGGTCACATGTTTCCCAGTTACTTTCTAAAGCATCCTTTACATCTTTCAAGGGCTTCCTGCAATTGAAAATGCAAAAAGCTATTTAGTTTTCCAGCTCAACTGATCATTGAATCATTTAGTTAGCGTCAAGTGTAGTAGTACACTGTTATTAAATGACCTGCAGTCTTCTGTTTTGGCCATGGCTGCATGGACATTTCCCTCTTCTATCAAGGCTTGACCCACTCTATTCTGGGGGATGAATTTTGTTGCCAGATCACTGCATTCATCTAAAATACAGTTAAACACAACAGCATAATTATTTGTAATAATGTCCAACTTAAAATCAGTTCAAGAAAATAACAAAAGATGATGTGGATACACTCACCGTCCACCATATTGAGATCACCTGTATATTCATGCAGTTATCTAATTAGCCAATCATATGGCAGCAGCATAATGTAAACATAACAACAACATGCAGATACAATTCAGGAGCTCCAGTCTTCACATCGACTATCAGAAACAACAAAACAATAACCACGGCATGGCTGTTAGTGCCATATTTCAGAACATGCTGATCTACTAGGATGTTTCTCACACAAAAGTCTCTGAGTTTGCACAGAATGTTACAAAAACTATTGAGTACGCAATAATAATGGGGTGGAAATGCCTAATCTGAGGCACAGAAACTGTACAGTACTGTAAAATAATCACCTTTTTCAGTCCAGTGAGTTTGTGCCCATGAAATCTGCAGATTCTTGTTCTTGGCTGCTGTTATAGCCCATCCGCCTCAAGGTTTAATGTCTTGTGCACGCTAAGATGATTTTGATCATGAGTTGCTGAAGTAGTTTACTAGGAGTATATTTCAAAGTGTACTTACATCTACTAAAAATGTACTACTAGTATTAAAATAGTAAACTGCTAGTGTACTTATACTTGGAGGAGTTGGTGCTGGTTTGCAAGAATTACAATTCCTGTTCATCAATAAGGTGAGAATTAGACCCATTATAAACCCAAATACACTCAAAATTAAGTACATGAATTGATAAGTGTACTTAATATTTCATGGAGTTAAAGACTGTGTCACAATATATTACTTTAACTTCATCTACATCACTCTGCAGCAACAACCCGCTCATCTTCCTTGTAGGATTCCACTGTTTGTACAGGAAAACATTTACTTACATTCTCAAGTTGGTGTCTTTGTACTTCACAGTACCTGCAGAAGTACTTAGAAGTGCTGAAACTCTGTGTAGGCACCAATAGAGTGTGACCCCAAATTGTCACTTACAATAGATAATAGTGTTGCTCAAACCACATGACCAGATGTGGTAACAATTCCATGTTCTTGGAGCTGACAACATTCTAGAAAACACTGTTTCCTGACCAAAGGATTTGAAGTCTGTCTCTTTGAGCCATTCCAATATGGAGTTAGCAATGTTGTGCAAAGTCAGCAAGTGTGAAGTATACTCCAACAAGCTTATGTTTTTATTCTTGCTGACCCAAGTGGTTTGACCACTTCAGAAGCATCCTGATACAAGATAAGTTTTAAGATTATGTCACCTGCTTGCAGAAATAGCTGGTTGGATTTGAAGACAAACATCACTTGAGATACCATCAGAAATTAGATGATTCTGAGACACACTCTTGCCACACAACAGGATCTTTTAGAATAGCTCTTAAAGTGTCAGGTAGGGGTATGTATTGTGCATTACAGTCTCTTCTATTTTCATTGGTGCTAAAGTAAACATTTTGTGGCTGTCAAGTTCTTCTGAAAATACTGCCTTCTGCTATATTCAGTGGAGAGATGAGAGCTACATGCAGCGTGCAAATCAGTTTCCTGAAGACTCTGAATCTATCTGAGTATCCAACATGTTCATATTTACTCTGTCTCTTTAATCTTGTCTTTTGTGTATTAATGACAAATTGATGATAGAACAAGATATTTTACCTGTAGTTTTGCCTAAGATTTTTCATGTAAAAAAACTATTTATTATAAAATAGCAATTCAATAAGAAAATATCTACAAAAATAAAACTTACCATTTACCAAACTGGTCTCAACTATGGATTCCCATTTCCATTTCCCTTTTAAATGCTGCATAGGTGTTTTTCACAGGTATTCTGAAAATTAATGAACAGGTGTTGGCAGTTGGGAACATTGCCAGTTCATCATCATGTTCATGAAGGAAAGACAGCTCTGGCTGGGTTTGAAATCCACAAGAATTATGTGTTTCCATGGCACCATTATCAACGCCTATGAATCTACAGTGGCCATGTGGTACATGTGGGAGCTTTCAGAAAACTCCCAGCTTACAAGCTGTAATTACGAGCTCTACGAGGACGTGAAAGCTTTTTACAGGCGAGAATTTGGTAACTTCAGGCATTATGAGGCCGCGTGAACGCACCTTTAGCAACAGCAGCAGGTCAATTTACGGCACCATTCAGAACATTCATGTGCATGCAGGTAATTCTTTAGGCTTTAAGCTTTGAAGCTCTGAAATGGCGATGTCCATTATAGGGAGCTTTAATTAAAAAAAAGTGGTGAACTATGTACAAAACACTATGTACACATCTCTAGGCAGCAATACGGAAAGGCACAAATGAATATTGGCATTACCCCATTGTGCATTTTAAAGATGACAAGTTTGCCTGTATGACCTGCAGGAACACATGTGGTGTGAACTCTTCGTTGAAGATGCCTCCACAGCTCTCCACAAAATCAAAGAGATTCTTGCAGGGCAAGGGGCATTATATAATGGTCAGGGGGGTCCTGCCAGTCCAACACCTCAATGATGTGGGGCGAGCTGGGACCTTGTTTCCAGGGGAACTAGTTTAGGATGATCAGGAATGTTGATATATTCCATGTTTCTTGTTTTCCTGGCAAATTTCAGTGCCACTGGAAGGCCATCCTTGCATCAAACTATTCGATGAGTTTATCACTGATGTCGTAATTCAAGCAGATGTCTTCAGACAGACTATCGTGGACAGCTGCTGGTCCTCAGAAGAGGGAAGGACATCAGGGCTGCTGCTAGGAGGTTCCTGATCATTACAATCCTCTACAGTACATGTGATACGCTGTAGAGAAGTCTGAGCTTTTACTTTTTTAATTATTATTATTCAAACAAACACTGTCCCAGAGGGACTAGTATGCATCCGATCTAGGCTACATGGAATTGTGAGCATTCTGAAAGACTGCTTGTGTATCCATCAGCCTCTCATTGAGCTCTATAAAACAAATGTGTTTTACATTCATCACCATGTGCATTCCACATATAAGACAACAACCAAAAGTGTAAAATGACAAAAATAGTTACAAAAGTTTATTCCATTTTAGAAAGAACCTCTCTCAACTTTTGGTAGTGAGCAGGAGGAATTCGGCGATAGGGGAGATGGAATGGACGCTCACCGCACAAATAAATTCTGTGTACAAAATCTTTTGCCTCTCCACAATTAAGTCGGACTCTGGAGAAAACCTCACGAAAGGACACGATCAGACTCGCCAACTCCTCCTTCCATAACTTGTAGACCTCGTTTCAATATCTATGTCGTCCAAACCATACTTGTGCAGTAACCGCACAGGGTCAACAGATGGATTGGGCTTGGGGAAAGCTCATGAGTAACATGATCAGCATTTGAGTGAGTAAAAGGGGTAGAACAAGCATATATATGAGGAGTAGATACAGGAAAAGTGTTGAACGCAGGTAACGCATGAAGAGCTGCGGCCTTCTCGATCATTCCGGATACAGTTGGTAAATGTCTGCAAGACTGTAGGTTGTTTTTTGGTGTGTGTGCTTGTGTTGCCGTGGTCTTGTTCATTTTGTTGGGCGTTTCATCTCTCCCACTCGGCACCATGCCTCTGTTTGAGGTGCTGCAGTAAATTGATTGTACTGCTACCTTTATAAAATCCTGTTTAAGATAAGATAGTTTGTAGGGGTCTTCCTCGTCTACTTACTTTCTCTTCTTCGTCTTGGTATCAATGTGTGCTCGGCAAGACTGTTTTGTGCTTGAGCGCCACCAAGTCATGTTTTACTGTAACTTCATCTCCAGGCACGTGAACAAAAGCGCCACTCTCATTGGTCTGCCAGTTTTTAACACGGCGCGTCAAACCAAAAAAACAACGCTTTTACGCCTGCCGTTTTTCGTGTCGGTGTGCACACTCACATTGGTGCCCTTTGTTTAGTCACGAGGCGTTAAACGTCGGCGATAATCACGCATGATATCCGTCCCGGTGTGTACAGGTCTACAGGAATCTAAACGTCGGCGAATCACTGTGCTGTTCAGACTACATGACTTGCTGTGGAGTCTAGAAGACGTTGTGGTGTTCACACTACGTAAATGATCCACAACAGGAGTTAACACACTACACGAGCTGATGACCACCCAACGACTTTATTTGAAAATGGACACTGGGAAGAATTTTTAAATAAATTTAAAATGACCCTCGTCAGTGAGCCTCTTTGATGCATCATTGAGTAGTTCACACATAAAGACTGGCAAGTGCCGATCACCCGCTGATTTTTTCCCTGGTCACATCCTGTCGGCGAGCTCGTTAATAACTTTCTCTGAGTATTGTCATGATTGCAAATGTGATGCTTACTGATCTAACTGATTACTAACCTGACGTCCAAAAAACAAGCTGATATTAAGTGACAAAATTGTAGCCACAATAATGTTTTTGCTCTATTTTGTGAAAAAAGTTCCAGACAAAGGACTGTTGTACATCTCCAAGCTGCGGTGATTCCTGAATGAATCTGCGTTTTGAACGACTGATAAATGACTCGCACATTAAGCTTTACCGCCATCTACTGGCTGTTTTATCTTCGTATTTACATCTATTTTCATATTTACACTTTACAAACTTTTAAAAGTTTTTTTTTTTGACAATAGTAAAACATTATTTAACAATGTGCAGCAAAAAGCAGTCTATGTAAATGCGTTTAAATACTTCAAATGGAGCTTCTGTGCCACTTCTGCAGTGCAAAGATTTTTTTGATTTCTTTTGATGGGTAACAGTCTGATTGGGTCTTATTGTTGTAATTAAATTTGTTTAACATTTAAAAACAAATTTTATATTTTAATTTAAGAAATTGATTAAATATGATGCATATATTTAACAAGATTAGAAAGAATATTAATGTCTGTTGTTGATCAGAAAGTGCTCCTAAATTTTTTCTCCTAAAAGTTCTTCTAAAGAAACACGTATAAAAACTGTCAACCCTCCTGATTTTCCCTGGAATATACAATTATGATCATGAATGTTGTCAGGCTTATTTGGGCTGAGAGAAGTGATTAGGTCTGTTCTTATGCTGCGTTCACACCGAACGTGAATCGCGTGTCCGACGCATCTAGTTGGACGCTTGAACATGGATGTTGCTGAGAGATTGGGTTGGCTTTATTTACTCCGGAAAGCCCATCAGTGGCTTTGGTGGGCTCGCCGTGTCTAAATACTAATATATTCTCTTCTGGTTGGATAAATTAACATTTGTCTACAACATGAGGTGATCCGAGCCTATTTTAAGCATAACCTATTACCGTTATATAGGGGAGAGTGGGGTAAATTGAGCCATTTTTTGCTCAAGTGGTCTTTGTGCCAAGCCAATAGAAGGCAGATGTACAATGACAATATCTTTATGTATTTAAGTTTCCTATCAGATGAAACTATTAGAATTTTTCTCTGACATAGATTTTGAAAAATAGGGGCTCTCAAAAATAAGTGGTCATGTGTCTCAACTTGCCCTGAGTATCTTGCCAATCAATCTTACCCCACATATATATATATATATATATATATATATATATGACATAGTACAAATAAACAAATGTTTGCTGTAAGTAATCTAATCTAACTGAATAAATACATTTACTTTTTTAAATCAGACTGGAATATGGAAATAATGTTTCCTGTGAGAAATATAATGGTTTACTCTGTTGTGTACCACACCAAACCTTTGGTTTCTACAAATATAGAATTAATAAAAACATAAAAATGACAAACTTCAATAATATAAAAATAACATTTGAACTATTTACATGTGAGACAGGAATAAAAAGGACCATGCACTGGAAGAGGGACGATGGAATAGTGAGGGACACAAATGAAAGAGCAGAAAGGAGACAAAGTGTTTCATTCCCTGCAGAAATTGCTGCCTCATTTAATTAAAAAAATCTACTCTGTAGGCTCCAATGTCTCCAAATTAAGCAGAACAGTGCTGCTTTCATAAATTAATTTGTGAATTTGAAATTTGACGAATTCCTTCCTCTGAGGTTGCAACTTCTGCAGGGACGGAAGCAGACTCAAAAGAAAACGCTCGTCCTCGGAGCAGGGAGGAGGTTGAGGCCTGGATCTCAGTGTTGCCAACAGCTCCTTCTCAAAATTAACGGGCTCCTCCTGGGGCCTTCTCCTCCTCCTCCTCGTTGGTGGTACTGTAAAGAAAATGATGAAATGAGAAAGCTGAAACCTGATTTTAAGATGTTCACAGAAAAGGTTAACTGAAAACAAAACAAAATTGTACCAATTTTAGTATGAAAAAATCTGGCAGTGCAAATGAGCAATAACTCTAAACTCTATCGATCAGAAATGAATACTGTTTATTGGAAGCATGTCGGCAAATGAATAAATGGCTGTACACACCTGTGGGTACAGCAGCAGACGATGGGCCAGCCTGAGCAGGAGAACAGTAGGCTCTGGCAGAGGGGACTCGGGATCTGGTGGAGGGAACCCAGGCTCACTGCTTTCCAAAAAATCAGCTGGCTCTGCCATGGCAATACAACACATTTGCATATTGCACTGGAGAGAGATTCTTTCGTTGTTCACCTGAAATATAATAATACACGATAGTTTTCTGTGTGTGGCTACACTTGTCAACACACCTCCTGTCTCCGATAGCCCTGCTGCTGCTTCTGCCTGATCTGGGCGGTCATACCCTGCGGTCTGCTCATCCCCGTCCCTACTCTCCATATTCCTGCTTGTCTCGGGGTCGAGGAAGGACAGGAACGCAGAGTACTTCCACCTTTTGGCTGACTCTGCTGCTGACCCACGTCTCCTTTCTCCTCTCTTTCAAATATGTGTCCCTCAGACTCTTCCATCTCTTTCTGCACAGATCCTCTGAATAAACACATCATCTAGTAACTAGTAGCTCGGTTATGCCGGCCGGCTTTTGCTAGCTTGCAGGTGGGCTAGTATCAACAGCTAAAATCATGCAAAGCGTTTTACAACTTACCAGATTGTCCGATTTCCTCGCTTATCCTCTTCCAGGCAAGGGCCTTTTTATTCATGTATCGATTAAAATATGATGATACATCATAGAGCTCAGGGTGGCCACACACAGCGACTATTAGTTTGTCCTCCATCTTTGTTCTGGTCTCCACCGCTGATCACGTCATAAACACGTGACTACCAAAGCAGAGTGCCTGATTGGTTAACGCGCCACGAATATTTAAAGTTCAGATTTGTTAACCTTGGGCGTCTAGAGTGTCAGACGCTTGAACACTTAATTCACGCGTCAACGGCCGATTCACGCCGTGCTAGACGCTTGATTCATGTCGCAGGACGTCTAGAGGTGCATTTACATTGACTTAACATGTAAATCAGATGCCCCAGATGTGTTCGGTTATAATTTAAGTAGTGCATTTTACATGACAAGTGGCCAGCTCACCGTGAACACAGATGGTCACTGTTGCGGGATGTATGCTTTGTTTAATCTAGTGTTAAGCAGTGACATGCGACCCCAAAAAATGGGAGGCCACTACACCACAAGGGCACCAACACCGATTTACTGCGCATGTGTGGAACACTTCCATCCAGCGGACCCCATAAAGTCGTAGTCCTCGACCATGCTGTCTTCAGCTGTCTGTGTATGAGTCTGCATTGGCGTATAATCGATGTGGATTTTTGGCGCTGCAACCAAGTGACATGGCCCAGCAGTTTAGTTGTGATTCATCATCTGAAGGCAGTGTTTCTGGAGTTGATGCCCTATTTTGATATAGTGTACGATTAGTATAGGCTTCATTCCAGACTATATGCATGCTGTCTTACTTGGTGTCATTAGACAGCTCACTGAGCTTTTTTTGAACAACAGTGATCAACCCTACTACATTGGGAGTCCCAACACTATGACGGTGCTAGAAAACAGGATAAAGGACATAACGCCACCATACCCGATAACACGACTACCCAGACCCCTTGCAGAATTCAAGTACCGGAAAGCCTCAGAGTGGAGAGCATGGCTCCTGTTTTACAGCTTGCCAGTCCTGAATGGTGTACTTCAACCACGTTATCTGAAGCACCTAGGCCTTCTGGTATCAGCAGTATTTCTACTTCTGAATGAGAACATTACCTTCCAAGACATCAAGAAAGCAGATAACATGCTGTTCGAGTTTGTGGTAAGGTTTCAGATGCTGTATGGCGAGGCATCTATGACCTTTAATGTACATCTGCTAACTCACCTTGCAAAATCAGTGAAATTGTGGGAGCCACTCTGCATTTGTGTTTGAAAATGCAAATGGTGGTCTATTGAAACTGGTGCATGGAACAAAGTGTGTAGCTCTGCAGATTGTGAACAAATTCCTGTTGCACAGAGCAATACCACTCTTTACAACAAGGTATGCAGTTAGTGAGCAAGTTATGGAAGAAGACCAGAGAGTTTCACAAAATGTCAAGACACAACTGTTCTGGATAGTGGCAGAGTGACATACTACTGATGATGAAAAAAAGATAGATAGATATTTGATTATTCTGGGTATCCCATACTTTCTGTTTGTGGTAACTCACGGACATAAACTCGCCAGTCTGATCTTCGTCAGAGGGTGTTAATAAGTTACCTTTAGTCGGTTGCCTACTGCTCACTCGAACAAAAGTGAGTTTTAATTTAGCCACTTCCATACACCTTGCTAAATCAGCGGTAAACAGAAATCAAAAGGTCTTCAGATGAAGTGCCTACTGCTCCTTCATTCATGCGCCTTCAGTTTGTTCTACCCTGGATTTACGGTAGCATTAACCTCCCATAATTTACTGGTAATAATGATTTCAGAGTACATCAAATATAACATTTTGTCAGGTAAAAATGTATCATGCCATTTACACAAATAATGTGGTTGCATACTGTAAATGTGTGAGGAGAGTTTAGAGCAAGGCTTTGTAGATCTTCTCTCCAGTTGAGTTTTATTGCAGGGCGTTTGATCTCAGTTTTTGTCTTAGCAGGAAATCAGTGTATCCCAGCAAAAGCTATAGCCTTAGTAAAAGACGCAGAGACTGTTTTGCAAAGTTGAGTGATGGTGTTTATGGAGAATCCAAAATATTGTATCCTTTCCTTCAGAACGAGGTACAGAAATAACTGTCCTTTTCAAAAAGCTTCATACAAATGCCTCCTTTCCTGATGCAAAAACTTGAGAAAATGGGATCTAGGCAGTTGATGTTGAAGAAAAATATTTATTCTTTGCAATTAAATTTAGCCTCACACGAAACTTCAATCGATAATGAAAATATCTAATAAAACCAAAAGGTAAAATAACAATCAGAAATTGAACATCTATCTCATTAGAAGTGGCGCCACGAGACAGCAAGATGAAGGTCAGGATAGCAGGAAAGGGTACCAATTGAGAGAATGAGCCAGGTTTTATACCTTAAGATTGGAAAAACTTACATCACACCCTTCCAGGTCTTGTTTGGATAGATAAGAAAAGGTCAAAGTGAACTTTTCCGTTGTTTTGGAGGATTTAAAGAAATTCTGACACATTTCATGATTTCCTGCTATCCAAACAGTCATTGGGTAATTTTATGGTCTTGTGACGATTGGTCTTGATACTTGAAATCATAAGTAACATTAAATATCATAAGCAATAAAATAATGAGTATGAATAAATGAATATTGACCATTTTGGATCCACCATTTCCTTTATCACAAGGTTATGGGTTTGTGTCACATATCGGACTTGTAAGTGGAAGCCTTTTTTCACCAGTTTTCAGCAGACAGGTTAGAGCAGAAATGCATGCTTTTAAAAACGGGTGATCAGATGTACATTTGTGACTTTCCAAATGCATATGAGAGAGATTAGTTTTCATCATAGGTGGTCACTCTGTAGCTCGCTTTTAGCTATAGTAATCTTAAGTACCAGCTCATTAGGGATATTTGGTTTACCCTTGAGAAAACAGGATTGGCGATGTCATACTCTAATCTTCCTCTCAAAGGGGGTCTTGGCTTGAGGGTATTGAAAAAGGGAGTGTTATTGCTGGCGATGCAGGCCTCACTGAGCCATCGGATTTTATCAAAAATATCTTTATTTGTGCTCTGCAGATCAATGAAGGTCTTACAGGTGTGGAATGACATGAGGGTGAGTAATAGATCACATAATTTTCATTTTTGGGTGAACCTTTTAAGATGAGACTGAACAAAGTGTTGTAGGAACTTTCAACACAGCTTGGTTAGACATATGGCTTTGAAGTAACACATTCTGTGAAATATATATTTTACACAAATTTACTGTATTAAACACTCTATATTTTAATTTTTTTAATTAAAATATGTCGTTCAACGTCAAACTAACTTTATGCCAGTATCTGCTTTCTTGGAGCCTATACAGTATAACCTACATCACAAATGAGGTGCGAGTTTGGTCTTTTATATCACTGTACGAGTCCATTAAGCTGCGTTAATCGTTTTATATGTCCTGATGGCAGGGGAATCCTGTGACGGATGAGGGAAGCCCTAGTATTACAACACCGCGCTGCAATATAAAGTTAAGGAAACTAAACAACAGAGAAATATGTCTACTTCAGATTTAACGTTTGATCTGTACACCAGCATCGGGCAATAACGTTATAATCTCGTTCACTGTACAGAAAGCTGCTTACATGTAGACTACACAGGTAACCATAAAGACAATGAATTAAACACAAATGCAGCTTTCGTGTCTTTATCAGCTTTTCTGCATTTATACTGGCCCTGATAATCATCACACATTCACTTACCGCTTGCCCCATTTCTGTAAATCCGTTTTTATGAATGAATGATGACTTACTCTTCTTAAACAGCCACTAGCGGCACCTGCTGGTGAAGAAGACTAACAGCAGATGGAGATCATGCATCGGCACTCTACTGCTTTTCCTGCAGTTCCCGGATGTGAAATGTTGTATTTTCTGCCGAATTTAAACCACTGAATTTGTGGAAGCGAATTTTTAAAGCGAAATAAAATGGATTGAAAATTGCTAGTCGAATTTTATAGGTTGTATTTTAAAAAGAATGAAGATTTTGGAAGTGAAATCTGAAAGGTGAATAGAAATTACTGAATTTTCAATAATGAAAATGTGTGTGAAAATGTTTTGAATTGAAATATTCACAGCTTAAATATACGACCATGTTGAATTTCAGCCCATAAAAATGCAAGCCTTTTTTAAAAAATACAATGCATCTAAATGCAAGCATGTTAATGTAATGTTTTTTTTTTTTTTTTTTTAAACAAGCTTTTTATTTCAATAACATTTGGCATTAATTTACTTCCATAGATTTTTTCAAGTGGGTCTTATTCTTGTTTTTGTGCACAGAAACTAAGCCTGGGAGACAAAACAGTATTGATATTTATCGATGGTACGGCTTCATTGATAATAGAAAACATGTTAGATATAACGCTCATTATTACTTTTACTTTCGACGTAAATTTCAGTTGCATTAACAACTGTCAAGCGTGTACCATCACTCAATCACAAACAGCCTATCATTTCCTTGCCAAAAGCAGCATGCTATGAGTGACAAGCAAACAAGTTGCAAATGCAATTATAATTACAAAATAAAAGAAAAGGTTCATTATCACTTACTCTAAATGTGCTTTTTTATTTACCTTTTTTGCAACTCAGGTCATGAAACAAGGACCAGTGGTGGAGGAAATAGAGGTTGTTGGCCATCCTCACAGCGGACTTTGCTGAATTTACAGCACAAGAGTGTTGAGGAGTTAGTCAGCGAACATTCATTTAGTCGTTGTCCACCGTCGGAGAGCTATTGAAGAAATAACTAACCAAAATGAAATGTTAGAATAAAAGTTAAATTATTAAAGGATTATTCTTGTTAGTTTATGTTTAAAATTGATATTCATGTTCCTTATGTATTTATAGTTTAGTTATATAGGTAGATAGATATAGTTTGTTAGATTATAGTTACATTTGTTTATTTGTTGTTATTGTTATTACTTAATTGTATTATTAATTAATATTATTTATTTATTAGGTTAATTTACTTTTTAAAAAATTGGTTCGGTTCATGTTTTTTTGTGATTTTGAAATCTTTCATTTTAATTATTTTGTATAAAGTTCATTATTTGTGTAATAAAGCACATCAGCTTAAAACATTTTGCATGTGTGTGAGCCTGCTATAATAATATAAGTAAATTAAAAATGATTAAGTTAACAATTGTATTATTCCTATAATAACCTTTTTTCTTGGTATTGTTGCACGCAGTTTGGTCTGTTCAATGCAAAGGTAAATAAAGATCTGATGTTTGGAAAAAAAAAAAAAAAAAAATGTAAAGCGTTTTCTTTACTCAAAAAACACTATGTTTATAAAGGGTATGTATTTAAAGGGAGCAAGAAGAGGAAGCGGAGAAGAGTCTTCATCTGATATGTCCCGTCTAGCTGTAGCCAATATGCTATGCTATATAAAGGATAAGGTAATTATTATCAAATTAAACAGTACAATTCGACTTGCTCTGGAACAAATAATAGATTAATAAGACCAAAGATTACCCGTTCTATGTACTCAAATTGAATTATGTCTCATAGTTAACCACTATAAGAGCCAGCGGTAAGTCCCTGAAGCACTGGCCGAGATGAAGCTGTCCTCGGCGGGTACACGATCAATGAACGTCCGCTGACGCCCTGGAGCTCGCATCTCCGACAACGTCAAAACAAATTGTAAAATAGGCGCTATTATTAAATATAAGTCACATAATTCAGGTCTAAACAACTTCATTCATTCATAAAACACTATTAAAACAACAGTTCGTGGTACAACAAGTAGTATTTGTAAAAATTACGGTTGATTTCCTCGGCCGCCATGACGGTCACTTCAAGCGGAGTGATACAAACGGTGAAAAGGTAGGAGGAGTGCTGTTATCACTGAAATATCGCACGGCTATCAGCCAATCAGATTTGAGAACCAGACAGAACCTTTATATTTAAATTTACTATATATATATATATTATATATATATATATATATATATATATATATATATATATATCTTTATGTTATGTATCTATAGATACATCTATACAAAACAGTTATTTGATATTAAGAGACTTACGTTACATTAGACACAAAATTCTCTGTTTTTTCCTTCTCTGAGCACCCATGGCGGTGTTTCGCTAATGAATGAATCAATCAGGTTGATGAATGATTCGATCATTCGCTGTACATTATAATGCTTCGTTCCTGAATGAACAAGCCAAATGAATCTGTTGAATCTTAATGACTCACTCTTGTGTGCATTAACCAATGCTATTTCAGATGCTGCATCTATTTCCTCAGCATTGCAAAGATGAATTTTGACCTTTAATTCGTCAGCTATTTTTCGTCAGTTATCTTGACTTGTTACTCATTTAATTTAGTGATTAAATGTAAAAATTTGACACAAAAGATGATGCATCCAGCAGACAACATTCCCACAAAGTTGTAATGACAGCAACTTTTTGCCACATAACTGAAAAACATCATTAATGTCATATTGTGATGATATTGTAATAAGGTCAATTATAAAAGTACATTAAGCGTTTTTGTGTGGGGTGGAACAGGTCATTCTTGTATGCCGCACAGAGAAGAACCTTTATGAATTAGTTAATTACTTTTTATGCATTAGAAAATCAAGACATTGTTATTTCAATTGCATAAAAAAAACAAAAGGATTATAAATTAATATCTTACTTGCATCGTATCTGCACTTTTCCACGCGCAGTATCCTATTTAGAGTTCGTCACACACTGACTGAGTTGAGCACATGGCGCGAAAGCGAGAAAAACTCCCACAATATCTAAACTCATCTGATTGGTTATTGCATCATGAGCTCAACAGGGATGTGTGTGATTGGTTGTAATGCTCAACGCTGAAAAAAAAAAAAAAGAGTATAAAATCTTGCATGCCATGTGAGCATGTATAACTGTAATGCTGCAACACTACATTTATTTTCACATTTCACTTCAATTGTGACAGTCTTTCAACCGTTGTCTTTAATATGCATTGTTTTTTTTGTTTTTGTTTTTTATGCATTTTGGATGGATTGGGGCAATTGTGTATCCTAATGTAGCAATTAAATTTCCTCATTACCTTCACCTGGTTACTATGACATCACAACAGCTGTTCTTACAATAGTATTTTCTTATTATTATTACGAGTTGTTGCTCACTTTATTTGGATATGTAGCAAAAAACTATCTATCTATCTATCATCTGTCAAGCTAAATCTATCTATCTTTAAACTACTAAACTAAAACTTACACTTTCAAACTTTTAAAACTACTTCAAACTTTCTGGCTAGGCTTTTTCAAGCCAACTTAAAGTTTGTCTACAAACTTTTTCAGCAAGCTACTGCAGATCCAAGAGTGAGATGAAGGATTTTTGGGGCCTTTTACCCTGTAAGCAGGAATGCTGTCATGCAATTCTTTAATAGGTAGATCTTGACTTTCATAAAGGTCGAGGTCAGGGATCTTGGGCTTAAAAAGGTTGGTGACCATTGCTCTACATATTCTGATTCAGATTTCTTCAGTCATTAAACAGTAAAGTGTGCCATAACTCATGAAACTGAGGCAACCCTCCATGTAGCCCTGTGCAAACAAACATGCCCTGTCTAAAAAGGGTACTGTCAATGATCACATGATCAGCAGAGTAAAGGTGTTGCTGTCAGTGATTCTGGATATAAATGCCTGTGCATCTTCCGGCAATGTGACAGATTTCATGTTTGTGGTCTGAATTGCCATCAGCTTTTGGTGTCGTTCTGCTAGCATTCTCAAAATGTTTTTGAAGTTGTGCGAATCATGCACAATCTTCTTGAAAACTTTGTGGTTCCCTTCAAATCTCATGGTCCAGAGACGTACCAAAGGACTTAATCAGGTGAGGATAGTGTTCAACGTAATGTGTTTAGGGCGAAGTTATTGAACACCTTCTGTAAGAGTTGTCTGTGATCAGCAGTTTTGCAAGCAAAGTACTGTAGTGTCGTATCATCAAACGAATGACATAGTGACAAATCAACTATGTCTTTTAATTCCAACAAGATTTCCTCTGGGATGTTCCGAGAACGTTAAAATGTCCAGTTTAAATGTTGGCAAAATGTTATTTTAGATGAAACTTCTTTTAAAAACATTAAAAATCTTACAGATTCCAAATTTCATTAACTTTCTAAATAAATAAATAATAAAAAACAAAGCCAAACAGGTGAGGTTAACCCTTCCTAAAACAATTACTGTTTAGGTTCTTTATAAGTCAACCACTTTTCCCAGTCAAACTTGAAAGCACTTTTTTTTCATCTTTAAAATATATATATATATATATTCTTTCATAACACGGATTTCTTCAATAATCCAAACCATTGTTTACAATTCAAAGTAGCATCTTTAAGCCAATTCCTAGTTATAGTTTTTTTTACAAGCCACAAGAAGAATCGTACATAAATATTGATCACTTTTAGCTACTATGCCTTCCGTGGTGAAAAATAAATATGCTAAAATCTATTTGAAATTATATATTTTAAATTTGCATTTAGATTAGAGCATTATTAAAAACTACTGAGAATTCTAAAAAATTGCATGTTACATGTCCCCGCTAACTAAATCTAAATTTTATCATGAAATATAATCATTAAAATCTTTCAGAAATCTTATTATTTTTGCATTGTTGTGACTCCATATACAATCTCTGTTAAACAAAAATACATTTCTAGAGAAATCCATAATATGTTATATAAAATACACATTTTAGTCGAGTCCCTAGGTTTTCACTTAGTCCTGTTACCCTCACACATTACCCCCTCTAAAAAACTTGGAATATCCCACAAGACACATTTTCAACAGGAAGTTGCATCATCTGGATCTTACGCAGGCCATAAGAAGACCAAAAGTAAGTTCTCTCATTTTAATTTCTGTATATTTGATGAAATTGTAGCTGTGACTGAGACGGTCAATCTCAACGTACTGTCCTGTTACCTAAATTATTTCTTAGATGTTATTTGTTTATTTTAAAAATAGTAACTTTAGGTAAGTCACTAGTATTTGCTCAGTGTCCTGTTTACATATATCATGTATTTGATCATTTTTTGCTCAAAAATTCAATCCTGTTACTCATATGAAAAATAACAGGAGTGAGTTAAGAGTAACAGGAGTGAGTAGAGCACCATGTTTGTATCTTTTTCTCATGCTAAACATGGCCAAAGTTTCAAAACACGAGTTGGACGTATTTCTGTGCCAAATGACTTCTTCTGGTTTCGGTACGGGATTCTGAGAGTTTTTTTCTAGTATGGCCCTTTATCACGTAAGAAAGGATGGAATTCCTTGTATAGGCACTTCTCCCTGATTAGCGTGCACATCACCCAGAGGAAGAGCACACCCATCGACGAGTTTCGTTCGGGATACGGAAGCCGAGAGATTTTTCAACGATGGCTGTGTCCCAATTCAGGGGCTGCACCCTTTGAAGGCTGCACACATCATCGGTCTCATTTAAGAAAAATAACTGTTAGATTGCAACGTAAGAAAGAAATTACAGTATTTACACCTCACAATGAATATCAGTCAATTTTATTACAGTTAATTTTCTTAAATATGAATAAAAAATAAGCCTTCAAATGCGATCTCTGAAGGACGCAGTCTCCGAATGAGATGAAGCTCCTGTCACCAAAGGAGTGTGTTTTTGGTTGTGAGGGAAAGATTAACACTGGGTTCTTTGGGAAGCTGAAAAAGGTAATGGAACAGTGGATGAAGTTTGTTTTTTGGGGGCAGCAACGGATTTGTGCATGTATATTTGTTTGTTCCCTGGATTTTCGGTTATGAAACAAGTCCCAGTTTGGCGCTGGATTTGCAGATCACATGTGTTGAGTAAAGCTGCATCAGATGTCTGTGTTTTGTTGGCAATCGGCGCGCAAGTGCATATAATCTAAACAACATGAACGCTTTTGCTCCCTTTGTATTTATAATGATGTCGCAGCTAGCATGCGATCTCTACGCAGAAGCTGCGCACGCTCGTCACTCTTTAGCTCCGCCCACGGCACTGACAGCAGGCAATGAACTGTAATTGAGTTCTACTTGTTTAGTATAAAAATAGTAATGGCCTAGATAAAAGTTTACAGGAAATGTGTTTTGAGTTGCAAAAAATTATCATGAAGTGAGTTTTATAATTATGACCTTTACCTTTTCAATAATTTGCTCACAATTTGAATATCAGGTTGGCTATTGTTTAATTCAATTTAAATTTATTTCTGTAGCACTTTTCCCAATTTTGTATGGTTGCAAAGCAGATATAGCCTACATACATATAGAAAGTAGTTACAAAAGTAAATATTTGTAATTATGACAAATAAAGAACACAACATGTAGTCAGTTTGATGAAAGGTGAATGGTGAAAGAAATTCACGTACCTGATCAGAAGTTTTATTACTTTATAGCGTATTTGTAATGCATCTACTGTAATACACTTTTCCCATTAATGCAACTTTAATGGCCTGTTGCACTTTGAAATATGAATTTTATGAATAAACTAATTATTAAACCGATCCTGACCAGTCAAAAATTACACAAAATGTTAGAATGTCAAATAAATTCAGAAACGTTAACTGCATGAAAAGTAAATAATTACGTAATAATTAAGTAATCTACACGTCACATTTAAATCTGCGGTGTAATGTGAGACCGCCAAACTGCCAAATCATTTAATTGTGTTTTTGTCAGGAGCAGTTGTGCTGCATTGAGAGTTGAAGAGCACAGAGAAGCAGCAGAAAGAATGTTACAGATGGTTTTATTCCATCTGCACACACTGAAACACAAGCAGTTCTGCACATTCACATTTTTCCACCAATGAACAGAACTGTCTGTTTTAGTGCGCGCACAAGAATAAAAATAATGTTGTGCAGGTTTGTGCAATCGCTTCATGTTGCATTAATGACAGATAATGTCAGGTAAAAGGGAAGCAAAACATTCTTTATATTTAATGTTGCATCTAATGGTTTTATTTCTTCAACAGCTTAAAGTTTAATGCACTGTTCGTATAGCAACAGGCCGTTTCATGTGTATTTTCACGCACCACTTACTGTGTCTATTAATAATTTTGTCGGCAATTCACAGTCTTTAAATCCATATAATTTGTGCTGTCATTAATAGTTGTCATTAATAATGTCTGCGTGCTTATAGCTGTACTTGTAACAGTATAGAGAAAACACAAGCCTAGTTTTGCAACAGCGGCCCAGGTTCGATTCCAGCCTGTACTGGTTCCAGCATTCAATATACATATAAATCTGTTCCCATTGTCTCACTGATGTTCACTGGATCAGTAAGTAACTTGTATACTGGGGCTATCTGTAAAAGGCATATTCTAAAGCTGTAACTTTATTTATAAAGATTACTTTATTGTAGCCAATTTGAAGCACACTACTGTATAATGATGCCATTAGCACACTACAATTTACCTTAGAATGCCATTGCAATGTGTTTTAAAATCACTAAAAGTTTGTTATCAGTATAATATTAATGTATGTTCAACACTCTTACAATGTAATTGAATTGCAATTCTAATGTCACCAAAATATATTTAAAGTTTATGCTGAGTGAATTCTGCATTTCAAAACTTAAACACAAGAGCATATTTAAAGTGTACTTAAGTATACTTGGAATAGTTCCACTTTAGCACAAACAAGTATATTTAATACAACTTTAGTTGAACTTCAGCACTGCTTTTGGACAACTAAAATGCATTTAGTACAAAATTAGACTTTAAGTATACCAATTTATAGCGTGCCATAAGTACATTTAGTTATACTAAAGTATATACAAATAAATTGTGCTAAAGTATACTATTTTTTTACTATACTATATTTCCCATAAGTAAAAACAAAGAGGTTCTAGGTATTGCATAACCTGATATTGCTGAGTTCAACATGTTCCTGGGTCAACATTTTTGTTGATCCTGGAACAACATTCAAATCAACAAATAAATTTACAGATTATGTCAAGTTTAGGCTTAAAATCATGAATTGGTGCTTCTACATCAGAGTTATTCATCTATCATTTCCCTCTGATTTTTGAATAACTTACGGGTAGGGTTAGGTTTAGGGGTAGGAATAGGGTTAAGACTAAATTTTCAGACTGGAATGTTGTTCCAGGATCAGCAAAATTTGTTGACCCAGGAATGCATCTAACTCAGCAATATCAGGACGTGCCTAGGTTTTTATATCCAAACACTTCAGACATAACTACCTAGACATCATCCCAAAATTTTCTCACAACTCCAAAAGATATGCGTATGATCTGCTTCTCACTGTCCACACTATCTCCAGCAAGTTTGCTGCCTGGAAACTTGTTTGCCTTAGTGGTTATGAAGAAGCAGTTAAGGCACTTCAAGCAAAACTCTCTCCATATTTGTGAACTGTAGTAGTTTGGTGTATTAACCACATCTCATACCAATCCGTTTCTGGTATTTCAGTCTTTAATTCTTTATCCCATTTCAATTTAATATATAATGCGGAAGAGGGACTGCAGCTCCTCAACACCTCATAAAGAGAAGACATTATTCTGGGTAGTACATGGTTATAGGCATCAATCATCATTTTAGTAAGGGAATGAATCTCATTTACTCTAATTTTCCTTTTTTGTTGTAGTAATCCCTTACCTGGAAATATCTAAATAGGTCCTGATTTCTTAGTCTTAAGTTATCCTTTAGTGATGTCGTTGGCTGAACAACCATTACTTATAAAAGTAAATTTAAAAAAAACACAAATAACATAGTATTTATAACTTTTCAACCTCTACTTAACACATATAGTGTCTGTAACATAAAATTCTAAGTTACAAGGTGAACTTATTTGTATGCATAAATACACTGGAGAAAAAAAACATCACGTCAACTATTATTACAACTGCATCAAAAATAAGTAAATATAACATAAAATTAAGTATATGACGAGCCACATGATATGCAATTATATATTCCAGCCAAAAATTGGAGCCATTTTGTGAGAGAGAGAAAAAAGTTGTGGTTTTGTAGTAGTTTTATTCTTAGCAAGTGTGTTTCATGTTCTAAAAGTAAATGTGCAAGAAGTGTTGCAAAGGGTGCAACATCAAGGAAGTGACCTTTTGGAAGTGAACTTACGTTTGTCAATTTGACACATTTTGTTGTACATTCATGATGTGTGGTTTTAGGCTTCACCATTGCTTTGCAGCCTTTGTCAAAAAATAAAGTGAAATGCTTTATTTTGTGTGATTTGCATGTTTAATTTATTTTAAGACATTAAATGCAGCAGTGCGGTAAGCAGACCAATAGCTGCAGATCTAAAATAAGTTAAAATGTTAAGTTGGTTCAACTCAATTAATTTTCTTTTTTTTTATATATATAACTGAGCTTAAATGTTAAGTTAACACAACTTGCAATTACTTAGTAGATTTTATTGTGTTACATAAATTTTTGGGTTCGCTCAACATTCTTTACTTAAAAATATAAGTACATATAACAACGATTTTCTTGTTAATTTTAAGTAAAATTATTCCAAGTTGGGTTTACTTAAAAAATGTGATGCAAAAATGGTGCATATATATTTTAAGTAATTCCAACACATCATTTTTACCAGTGTATATTGTAAATACTGATTATTTTGGAAAGTATAGAGTCTGACGCCATTTTTGTTTATTGTAAACTGTTTGATCTTTGTTTTTGGTTATGGAGTTAGGTTTGTACATTGTATTTTTCTCTTCTTTTCTTTTGGGTTAAGGTTTAGAAAAGAGGTTTAAAACAAGGACGTTTTCTTATTTTGGCCCAGTCAGCTCAAATATCAATAAATTTATCATTGTTCAATTTCATAACATTTCTCAGACTCTTTCATGTTGCACCCTTTCCCCTAGATGGGGCGTAACAGCATTCCACAGCAAAAGTGTTCAAAAGCAGCACATCCACTCAAAATATTTAAGTATGTTGAAATTTCTGGAGAATGATTTCATGAAATTTTAGTGCCTCACTTCATTAATGAGATTCTCCCTGGGTTTTTGAAGAAAGTTGAAGAAAGCATTGGAAGTGGGCTGGACGCTTAGTGAGGTCAAAGAAGATTCAGAGGGATAATCTCTTAATTTCTCTACCAGCACTGGATGCTGTTGAAATGCCAGCGTTTCTGAGTTGTCCTTACCTGGTGCCTGTCCATCCCATCTTCATCTGGACTGGCCTGACGATCTTCACCGAATGTCCACTCATGGGGCGGCGACGTGAAGTGTTAATTCACGAACTCTATGTTCCTTGGGTAGCGATAAGCCAGGAAAAGCTTGCGGTTCATCTTCTCAACTTTCTTCTGACTCTACTTCAGTGACAATGGCGTTGATCAGTGCAAGATCTCTTTCAAACAAATCTTTTATTTTGAACAATCTTTTCCTCTTACATGATTTAGATTTTCTATTTATTACTTATTACTGAGACTTGGCTCAACATTGGTGATATGGCTCCTTTTTTCTCCCCAAGGTCAGTTGGACAGAGTGGGGGCCTTGCTGTTATTTTTAAAAATAAGTTTAAATGCAGACTTCTATCTACTGAGGCTTATTCAACATTTGAGGTTCAGTTAATTATATTGAATTCTTTTAAATCTGTGTTATGTGATCTTATTTATAGACCCCATATCAAAGATTTTGTAAGTGATTTTGTACATTTTTTTGTAGATTTTAATGTTCATGTGAGTTGTCCTTCCAGACCCTGTTGCTGTTGAATCTCAGGTGCTGTCTCCTGTCTAGTGTTAGTTGTTTTTCAGCTGCTTTTAATACCACTGAAATCATTGATGGAGTGTCCTTGTTCTGGTATGGGACCTGAGGAGTTGATTATCTAGTTTAACTCTTCATGTTCGGATGTTTTGATTTCTGTGGCTCCTTTGAAAACTAGGAAAAAGAAAGTCAAGACTTAGCCCTGGTTGAACAGCAATACTCGTGCTCTTAGGCAGGGGTGCAGGAGGGTTGAGCCTAAATGGCTCAAAGATTAATTACAAGTCTCATATTAATCTTTGAGAGATTGTTTGACAAAGTTTCAAAAAGTAGTTAAATTAGCTAGATCAAACTGTTTTTTTTTTTGACATTATTTCAAAGAATTGACTATTCAAATTATGTGTTATCAATTGTCAATAGTTGTTTGTCTACTGTATTGTTCCAAGTAGTTTTAAACATGCTATCATTCAGCCCCTTCTGAAAAAAGTGAATCTTGATGCCTCTGACATGAATAACTTTTGTCCTATTACAAAATGATCTTTTATTTCAAAGATATAAATATATTTGTAAATTATATTTGTATAACTGACTGATTTTTTTAGTTAGTAATAATATTCTCTATAAATTTCAATCAGGCTTCAGAGCTGGTCATAGCACAGAGTCTGCTCTATTGAGATTTTTAAATGATATTTTATTAGATGTAGATTTGGGTAGTACTGTTGTTCTACTGTTGTTAGGTTTCAGTGCTGCTTTCAATACAGTCGAACATGATATCCTCATTGATCCTCTTAAAGCAGGAACACACTGTCGACTTGAGCCAACCTGTGCTTTTTTGTGTCATGGTCCAAAGTTGCCCTGACACACCAAACCGACGCTCCTGTCCAGGGACCAGACATGGAGTTTCCAGAGGTCAGGACGTGGGTGCCCCGTCTCTGAGTCAGGTCCTTCCTCAGAGGAATGGGCCAAGGAGGTGCTGTTGCGAGGAGTGTCAGATCCGAAAACCAGGTCTGAGTGGGCCAATACAGAGCCACTAGCAAGACCTGCTCCTCGTCCTCCCTGACTTTGCACATGAGCTGTGTGAGCAGACTCACTGGGGGAAACGCATATTTGAGTAGGCCCCGGGGCCAGCTGTGTGCCAAAGCATCCATGCCGAGAGTGCCCTCAGTCAGGGAATAAAACAACTGGCAATGGGCTGTGTCCGGGGAGGCAAGCTGCTCTATCTGCGAGACCCCGAAACGCTGCCAAATCAGCTGGACCACTTGGGGATGGAGTCTACATTCGCCCAGAAGCAGAGGCTGCCGTGAGAGCTCGTCGGATGCACGGTTGAGCACACCTGGGACGTGAATGGCATGAACAGACCTCAGATGCTTCTGACTCCATAGCTAGAGATGGCGGGCGATTTGCGACATGCGTCGGGAGCGTAGAACACCCTGATGGTTGATGTACACAACAATCGCAGTGCTATCCGAACGGACCAGTATGTGCTTGTCTGTCAGCAGCTCCTTGAACCGGCCCAGTGCAAGACGTACTGCTAGCAACTCGAGGCAATTGATATGCCAATGCATAGAGTTGAGGCCCATCCACAGACCTGATACCGTTGTACGTGGTTCCCCACATGGTGGCAGAAGCATCTGTGTATACCACAGCATGCCTGGACACTTGTTCGCGGGGAACGCCTGCCCGCAGGAACGAAGGGTCGGACCACTGAGTGAGGGTGCGACGGCAGTTCAGTGTCACGGGAACACGGAACGTACCGCGCTGCCACGCCCATCTCGGGATCCGGCCATGTAGCCAGTGCTGAAGTGGTCTCATAGGCAATCCAAACAGGGTGACTGAACAAGACACAAATTCCCCTCGGCCGTCCTCCGGGGGAGGGAGAGATGCAGGTATCATCTCCTGAAGAGCTGACATCCTCTCCTCCAGGTTGCCCATCTCAGGACGGCTTCCTCTATCTCTTGCCACCTGGCTTGGCTGGGTTCTGGATGGATGTGTTTGATAGCCTCAGTCTGCTTCTGTGTGGCCGAGAACTGCTGGGCGAAGCTCTCGACCAAGTCGCCTAATAGGTCGACCTGAGACACGGGGGAGTCCAGGATCTGATACTTATTGGTCTCCCTCATGTCTGCCAAGGTCAGCAACAGGTGGCGCTGCTGGAGTACAGCAGAAAAACTACAGATACAGGTTTTAGAAAATCATAGCTAACAGGGGGGAAAACCAAATATTGATTTGCAGCGTAATCAGTTATTAATATTTCATTGATCCTCGTTTTTGCATGTGCTCATAATTTATTTGTATGACAGCCTGGCCTAAAATTATGTCACACAATTAAACACAAATAAGATAATTGACTCCAAGCACAACTATGCAATGTGCTTACAAAATATTTAAGACATTTTTAATAATATTTGAATAAAGGGTGAATATGTACATTTTCCTAAGCCAAACATTTTTTGTTTGGCAGTTGTCTTTCAAACTGGGCTTTCCTTGAGTTGTTGGAGCCATTGATGAAACTCATGTTCGCAGCATCAATCCAACTGTAAATGAGACGACATAGAAAAGGATTCCTCAGCATCAATACTAATTTGAGAATTTAGCACAATGCAAAGCAATTTTTTAAAATAAATGCATTTAATTTAATTATTATTGATTTTATTATAATTACATTAAATAATTGGTGTCATGCTGCTGTGACTTCACCATTGCAGGCTCACTATTGCCTGATTCAGAGGCTGAGGGCGACCATTTTGAGTTGTCATCATTGTAGTCATTGTAGTTGTGGCTTTTCTCCAGTGTGAATCATCATGTGGCCCTTAAGGTTACCTTTAAATCTGAAACTCTTACCACACTGATCACATGTAAATGGCTTCTCTCCAGTGTGAATATTCATGTGTTCCCTAAGGCTTAGTTCCCGTGTGAAGCCATTCCCGCAGAGTGCAGGTGTAAGGCTTTTCTCTAGTGTGAGTGCTCATGTGGACTTTAAGGCTTTCTTTTCGATTGAAACTCTTTCCACACTGATCACATGTAAAAGGCTTCTCTCCAGTGTGAATTCTCATGTGTTGCCTGAGGCTTCGTTCCCGTGCGAAGCCATTCCCGCACAGAGTGCAGGTGTAAGGCTTTTCTCCAGTGTGAGTGCTCATGTGGGCTATAAGGCCTTCTTTTCGTCTGAAACTCTGTCCACACTGTTGGCAGATGTGACGCTTTTCTCCAGTGTGAAATCTCATGTGGGCTGTAAGGTTTCCTTTCTCACTGAAACTCTGTCCACACTGTTGGCAGGTGAATGGGCTCTCTTCATTGTGAATTCTCACGTGTGTTATAAGACTTCCTTTTCGACTGAAACTCTTTCCACACTCTTGACAGGTATGAGGCTTTTCTCCAGTGTGAACTCTCATGTGGACCATAAGGTTTTCTTTTCTACTGAAACTCTTTCCACACTGTTTGCAAGTGAATGGGTTCTCTCTAGTGTGAATTCTAATGTGGGCTATAAGGGTTCCTTTTTGACTGAAACTCTTTCCACATTGTTTGCAAGTGAATGGGTTCTCTCCAGTGTGAACTCTCATGTGGACTATAAGGCTTCCTTTATGTCTGAAACTCTGTCCACATTGCTGGCAGATGAAAGGTTTCTCTCCAGTGTGAATTCTCATGTGGCCTTTGAGGCTTCCTTTTTGTGTGAAACTCTTTCCACACTGTTGGCAGGTGAAAGGTTTCTCTCCAGTATGAATTCTCACGTGGTCTTTAAGGGTTTCTTTATGTCTGAAACTCTGTCCACATTGTTGGCAGGAGAAAGGTTTCTCTCCAGTGTGAACTCTCATATGAGCTATAAGGTGTCCTTTTCGACTGAAACTTTGTCCACATTGCTGGCAGGTGTAAGGCTTCTCTCCAGTGTGAATTCTCATGTGATCTTTAAGGTGTTTATGTATGAAACTCTTTCCACACTGTAGGCAGGTGAAATAACTTTTATTTCCAGTCTTTTGAGCTCCTTTTTGTAAGGAGGTCTTTTTAGCCTGTGTCGATCTTTCCCCAGTCATGAAATCATGATGTTTATCATAATGTTCTTTCTCTTCTTCCCTTTCATTAAGTTCATGACTCGCCTCTCTCAGTGCCATCAGGTCTAGGGCAAAAATAGACATAAAACAATTTAGACATTTAAAGCATCAAAATCAACAACATGTATGATCTATACCCTATCCCAGTGGTTCCCAACCACATTCCTGGAGGGCCACCAACACTGCAGATTTTGCATGTCTCCTTTGTCTGACACACCCATTTTAGATCTCTGAGTCACTACTAATGAGCTGATAATCTTAATCAGGTGTGTTTGATTGAGGAGATGTGCAGTGATGAGATGTGCAGTGTTGGTGGGCCTCCAGGAATGTGGTTGGGAACCACTGCCCTATCCTCTCCTCTCCTATCCTATCCTATCCTATGGATCAGGGATGGGCAGCTTTGGTACTGGAGGACCACTCTTTTGCAGAGGAATGTTTCATCCCTTATCAAATACACCTGCCTGTAATTTTCAAGCATTCCTGAAGAATTGAGGCTGATTTATACTTCTGCGTTGTGTGTACACCATAGGTATGGCCTAGGCCAGGGATGGGCAACTCCGGTCCTGGAGGGCCAGTGTCCTGCAGAGTTCTCCATCCCTGATAAAAACTCACTTGCCTATAACTTTCTACTAATCCTAAAGACCTTGATTAGCTGGTTCAGGTGTGTTTGCCCAGCAGAGTTTAGCTCCAACCCTAATCAGTGGCCCTCCAGGACTGAAGTTGCCCATCCCTGGCCTAGGCTGTGAGTGCCACACGTAGCCTACGATGTAGCTTGACGTGCACCTCTTCTATTCAAAAATTTTATTTCTGGAAGTCTGTTTCAGTCTGACTGCTCTGATCAGATTTCGTGTGGTTTATTTGACTTTCTCACACCACGTCAAACATAAACATCAACATTGTTATAGGAAACATACTTAAAGACCCCCCTGTGGTGGTTTTTAATGTTGTTTATATGTCTATGTGGTGTTTTTAATATGCTTTAAGACAAACCATTGAGTCAGCACTATTGCTGAGTATTTTATGTTTGAAACTGCAGTAAACCAAAAACCCGCGATTTGAAATCGGTGGTCTTTGTGAAGTCACAGACTACCTTGTAAGGGTACCTGTGTCTTTAGCATTTCATTAACTATGATTGCTCTGAAACAGGACTTCTCTCTCAAGAGAAGCCAGGATATCCCGGTAAATTTTCTGTTGATATGAAAAATTGTGTGGAATTATCAATATAGCGAGTCTATTACGATGTTATGATGAACTATGCCTTTCTCCACTGATGTTCCGAGTTGTGCAAAGCATATAACTGCGTATAATTCTGCTTGATCCAACTCGTGACTCAAGATCCGCTCTTGCTCACAACATGAAATTTCTCTGTACTGTACTAGCTGTTGGTAGCCATTAAAGAAAACATAGCATAGGTTTATTTAAACATAAATATGAAACTATGTTTTAAATTCATCTATTTGATTATGAAAAGTGAACAGCATGAGTAAGATAGAAAACATCATACGATGCGCAGTATATCGGGAGACATGGAGTGGGTCAGACATGATTTTGACCAATTCATTAAGTTTTGTTTTATAGAAAGCCTTTCTTTAAAGTGAAGTTCAATTAGTAAAAATTGTATCTTAATTTTAATCAATGTTTTATCAACAATATAGGCAAATAGCAACAATATAGGCCTAATCATGACATGGAGGCGCCGGCGCGATCACTGGCGAGTGAAATGGAGCGTGTCTTACAGGCTAAATGAACGGAAACTCAGCGTATAGGCTGCTTGCCTCACAGACATGAGAAAAATATCTATAGAAAGCTTGAAATGTCTACTTCTAAACTAAATAATTCAAAACAAAAAAAAGTAGTAGGCTACTCTGATTATGTAAGCTGAATTAAATGTGCACTCTTTCTCTAGGCGCGTCTACAGAGATGATAAGAGTCAATGTCAACTTCATCTCTGCAGCCAACACTGATTCAGAAAACATTAGTTTATTAATAAACAATTAAAATGTCTGCTTGCTGTTTTTGTCACATTTATAATTTTACGGTTTTTGACGGTTCTTTATGGCAAGCTTTATGTGTGCGCTTGAGTGCTATATAGCCTATATTAAATGCTCATTATTATGGTTCTCTCCAGTATTTAAGAAATTAAATTAATATAAATGTGATTAGTCAACTAATGGCTTAAATGAACAACTACTAGTCTAAGTAGAAAAAACTTATTTCACATATTTTCAATCCAGCATGTCGCAAAGGGTTCTGATTTGAGCTTGCGCTCCACTCGCATGCTCTGACACACACAGAGCCTGCGTCGTACATTATTATCAGTTTAAAATTATATTTGTTTATGACTAACCTGTACTATTTCTTTACAACAAAACACTTTGTAGGTCTATCATCTCTAGGGTTATATTAGCAGTGTAAACTTTGTTTATACACTGTTTAAGGCTGTCGCGAGCTCGGGGGTGGGGAGCGTGAGCATTTAAAGGGGCCGCAACACGAATCGGCGCATTTCTAATGATGCCCCAAAATAGGCAGTTAAAAAAATGAATTAAAAAAAATCTATGGGGTATTTTGAGCTGAAACTTCACAGACACATTCAGGGGACACCTTAGACTTACATATAGATATAGATATTACATCTTGTAAAAAAACGTCCAATGGCACCTTTAAGTAGGCCAAAGCCAATAAAGTTAATGTTTTTGTCCTCCGAAATATTTTAATACTATAAAACATAGCTAAAACAATATTGCTCTGATTCATGTGCATATTCAGTTAGTGTGAAATCTCAAGTTCTGAGAGAGTTATTCAGTCTTATAAAATCTGATTTTTGCCGCCTCTAGAATGGATCAAACCATAGATATTAGCCTACCTGATGAGTTCAAGTAAATACGCTGGAAATCCGTGCTCATTCAAGGAAGTGCATTTATTTCATGTACGGAGAAGGCACGAGCCAGTGTTAATTTCGTTAACAAAAACTATGACGAAAAATGTTCATTGACGACCTTATTTTCCAAGACTAAGACGAGACGATAAGAGACGACACCAATTTAATTTAACGATAACGTGACTAAAACTACACGTGCAATATAGTTGATGAAAAAAGACGAGACTGAAATGTGGCCAAAAGACTAAACACTTTACCAAAATCACTCTTCTGAAATCACTTTTTGTTTTTGTTGAATAAAGGAGACAAAACATTACAGACTGTCTTTACAAGCGGTCAGATTTCCCGAATTTAAATCCCCTATCAGAGCTTTTCTGTTAAAAGAACACATTTTACTTTATCTTTGCAATCTGGCAACCCCACACTCTCTACACTGAGGAAGAAGCGCGGATGATCTGAAAACACAGACAAGTAAGCTGAAGTTCAGCGCTCTTCATTTGAGATTTCTACTTAAATTAAAGTGCCTATATTGCGCTGCTCGTTTACTGACTAAATCTGGCCCCAAAGTGCAAGCGGATATCCAGCAGTGGTTCTCAAACTGACGTACACAAAAAATGCTGTTCATTTTAATCTACTCCACCTTAAAATATCATGAATAACATGTATTTCTAGCAGGTAAAATGTTATATATACACGATATAGTGCTGTTCTCGACAATATAACGTTACCTTTGTGAAAGTGGGGATTTAGCACTACTATCATGAAGAACAAATATAGACACAGATTGCATGTAGATTTAAGATTAAAACTCTCTTCGATACAAAAACATACCCTTCTGCGAGTTACTGTTTTTAATGTTGATCATATTATACCAGCAAGAATATTTCCCTAATATAATATATAATTTCCCAAATATTGATTTTATACAGTTCAACAAACAAAAGGGTAATATTAAGTGATGTACATTTTAAACAGTATTGTCAGTGTTTTTGCAACGAAAGCCACGGCAGAGCAGCACACAAGGTGTTTCATGAACGAATCTGTGACTTTGAACGAATCGTCAATGATTCAATGATTCATTCATAAATACAGCCGCCTGCTTTGATACTGAACGAATGAATGACTCGATGATTCACTCATAAAACCAGTGGCTTACCACCACCTACTGGCAGTTTTAATGTAATATTTAAAAGTATCACTTCGTTTTTAATCATCATTGTATTAATTGCATTTTTTTTTTTAAATGTATTTAAGGCATTATTTATTTTACAAGGGTATTTATAAAGGTAAAAAATGGAAAATCGATTAAAGAAGGCAAATATTGTCCCTTAATGGAAATGTGTAACTGCAGGTTAAGTGTAAAAGAGAGGGTGCACAGAAGGATGTTAAATCCCTCAGGGGGTATGACACACTAGAAAGTTTGAGAACCACTGAAAGAGGATATGTACAATTGTAAAAGTGCTACTGCTAAGAGTGCAATGTCAATACAGACTTTTACCTTGATTCAAATTTTTCATAAGCTTAAATGAATTGGTCTAAAGAGAAAAATTACAATGACTATTTTGTCTAAAGACTACATATAAAATAACTATCAAAAAAAATTAATGTTGGTAACTGTAGTTTGACTAAAAGTAATGACTAAGACTTGACAAAAATGATTCAGATCGTTTTGCAAAGGCGTTTTACCAATTCATAATTTAAAACAATCTAAGCATCAGAAAATATTCCGTTTAGTTGCAGAGCTGTTAAACTGAATATACGAATCGAAGCAAGCTTTTTTCTTAAATATCCACAACTCAAACAACAAATTGCTTGTCACTATAGCAACAGTAGACTCTCAGAGCTGGCCTGAGTGGAGGCGGGGCTAATTTGCATATTTATTGTTCCATGTATATTCAATGAGGCAAGGGTGTAGAGTTACATTCAAGCTATTTTAAGGCATGAAGAAATTTTTTTCTACTGAATTTTTTTAAAGAATATGTCATTTTGGTGATCAAAGATGAGTTTTAAGGGAAAAAATTATTTACTACAGGGGGACTTTAAAAGAGGAGTTTCATGTCTATCCTTGTATTATTACAAGGATATTATTATAAGAAAGTAATAAGTAATTAAATACTTTTTGGAATAATTTGTACAGTAATCTAATTACACTATTGAAGATGTAATTAGTAATTCACTACTTTTTTAGAGTAACTTACTCAACACTGTTAAAAGTTCATAAATGCAATCAATTGTTCTATGATTTGAGACCCTGGACCACAAGACCAGTCATAAGGGTCACTTTTTTTTAAATTAAGATTTATACATCATCTGAAAGTTAAATTAATAAGCTTTCTAGTGATGTATGGTTTGTTAGGATAGGATACAATCATTTGAAAACCTGGAAGGTGCAAATAAATCTAAATATATACCTGAAGGCATTTTTTGAGTTGTTTTTTCTGAGTGACAAACACAAAAGTAAAGACTCATAACTCCAAAACTATAGCAAGGAGAGTCAAAAGGTAGGTACCATTTGATAGAACACTTTTTACTTTTAATATATTATATATATATATATATATATATATATATAAAATTACATAATGTGATATTCTCATGCGGAGAAACTGCTGATAAAATTCAAATCAAATATATTTTTAAACAAATATAATTTTACATATGCTTTCATTTGACATGCAACAATTAATGAAGGAAATAAGAAAGGAGGAAAATGATTTGGATCTGGATCAAATTTTGTGGTGATAGCACGAAGTAAGCAAAAGTTACAGCATTTGGAAGCAAGTGAGCCTGTTTGTTTAGCACCTACAGTTAGCGCCTGTGCGCTGTTTTTGTTGTAAACTCAATTTGTGCAGAGGGTGAAAATAACACAACAGGAGCATGTTGGAGGCTTGATCTGAGCGTGTAAAGTCTCTGATTTTGTATGCAAAAAGAATTATTGTGTTATCTACTTGGTTTCATTTACTATTGGCTTTTAAAGAGAGACACACAAACAGAAGTCCTTAACATACATTCCTTACAAAAATACATTTATATTTATGGTAGAAAATATCTTCATGAAACATGATATTTACTTAATATCCCAATGCTTTTCGGCATAAAAGAACAATTTATAATTTTGACTCATACAGTGTATTGTTGGCTATTGCTACAAATATATCCGTGCAACTTACGACTGGTTTTGTGGTCCAGGATCACATTTAATGGAAACACTGAATTTTAAAGTGATGTAGTTACACATTGCTACATGTACTCACTATAGCAGTGGTTCTCAACCTTTTTTGGGCCAGCGCCCCCTATCCATTATTCAGGTCCTTTACCGCCCCCTCCCCACCACCACCAAAAAAGGGCTAAATGTCTTTATTGAATGTATGCTGACTATTATTTTAACATTTATAGTTTTAAAATCCAACATAATATAAAATCCAACAGTTACAAATTTGACATTCAGAATTT
Source organism: Megalobrama amblycephala (assembly GCF_018812025.1). NCBI lineage: Eukaryota > Metazoa > Chordata > Actinopteri > Cypriniformes > Xenocyprididae > Megalobrama > Megalobrama amblycephala. The sequence goes on along the minus strand of NC_063044.1, from coordinate 8,597,391 downwards.
AATTAGGCCTATGTGGCTTATTGCAAATTGAGGCCAATCAGGAAGGAGCAGCCAAAAAATGCAATGGTTACAAATTTGACATTCAAAATTTAAATTAACAGCAGATGTACCGTGAACAGCCAGTCAGCAAAGAAGCAGCATTCTTTTCAATTATTTTCAATGGAGAACATTAACAAGAATAAAAACAATGATTTATTTGAACTCTCGAATTAGCAAAATTGAAATTTGAAAATTAGTGTGAGCCCTGTGCTCGATGTTTTTCTGCTAATTTCTTTACTGCGGGTTGCAGAGACGTTAGTTTCAGCCGTAGTGCGCCTGAGGCATGCAAGCCCAAGCAATTGCGGTACTTAGACTGCATGTGGATGACTGAATCCCTGAATCCCTGCTCAATGAGATATGTTGTTGGAAAAGCAAGAATCGGCAGCTTGATCTTTTGCCAGAGAGATGGATACCGCTGGGCATATTTGACCCACATGCTATACCAGCCAGAGGTGCAAAAAATAGCCCGGGCTTCGTCGTCGCATTGGATGTCGACGAGATGCTCCTGAATAGCAGGGCTTACATTCGCTCACATCCGCTTGAAAGGGCTGCACAACCCAAGGTTGAGGAGGTCCCTGAAGTGGATCTCCATGTTGGCCTTAACCATTGTCAGGTGGTCAGTGTAAACTAGGAGGAGGTCATCAGTAAGAGCCTCATACATGTACCTGACCTCAGACCTGTAATGAGTACTATTTTACAGTTAAACTGTTCTCTTATCGTCATGAATATTTGAAGAGGTTTGGTTCCAAAACGCTATAACTCCATTTTGATTAATTTGAGTAAAAAGGGGTTTTCTTTACCGAGAAAGTGGCAAGATGAAAACCACTATTTTCTGTTTTCAAATCTTTTGGTTATAAAAACATTCAAAATTCAAATCTAGATTTTGATTTTCAAAGGTTTAATATAAAAATGATTCTTTTTTTCCCCCAAAATGCAATAAATCCATGACCCATTTTTTTTTTTCAAAATGCAAGTTAATCCATCAATATAAAAGTTATTTTTCTTGTTGAAAATACACAACAAAGTAAGTTAAATCCACATATATGACAGCCTCTGAACTTTGTCAGTACTAATCTTATATACAGGCATTTGACTAAAAATACATTCATTCGTCACTCCCAAAATTAATTCAACGAGTCATCTTGTTAATGATTATAAATTAATTATGTCTCCGTTTGTCATTAGTGATTAAAGAGTATCTGGCACCACCGCACGGTTAAAATAAACACATTTGCCGAGTACATTGGTATTAAAAATGGCTTTTAAAAACCGTCCATGATTTAGTTTTAGGGAGCGTGACAGAAGTTCGATGTCATAGAACAAACAACAGCCGGCAAAGATGAGAGCGCCTCATCTTAATCTTAATCTCCTCACGTAAATGATTGCATTTCGATGACTTGCGTTTCTTCCCCACCGCAGAAACCACCACAGGTTCATCAATGCCGCCAAAATTATTAATTTCTCTGTTTTTGTTGATCACAAAGTAAGGAAAACTAGGAAGACGACTGTATTCAGAGCGCCGCCGTTACTGTTTACAATGCATGGAATGGTGCGCTGTGATTGGTTGAGCGGATATATCGCGTTCTGAAGAGAAAGGAGACTAGCGTTTGTCGCGTTTTGGAAAGAAAGGGAGAAAACATGACAGAATAACACGACGGATATCGCATTTTGTGCAAAATTAATAACTGACTTTTCAAATACCGACCAGATACAAAACTGATTTTGGCTGATTTTAAATTGCGTTTATCGTGTTTTGGAACCAAACTCTTCCGTTTTAGACTATCTGAATTTGAATTAGTTGTTTTATTGCCTTTTATTCTACTGAAATATTTCTAAGTTAATGCATGCTATAGGTCTGTATTTTCAGACTCAATATAGTCATTCGATATAATAAGCATTACGGAAATAAAATATATTAGGCTAATAATAGTAGGTCTGTTATATCTATTTAGTGTTGTTTCTGAAAAAAAGATCACCTTGGCCAGCTGTAGGAAATGAGCAAACTGCCTCCTGCCTATACTCTGGACAAATCCAAGGCGGTTATTCACAGTCTCACCTCCAGGCTAGATCTCGACAGGCAGAGTGATGTCATTTCCTTGGAGCTTTAATGTGACTTCATTCATCTTCTCAAAAAAGTCTGCGAGGTACATGATGTTGCAGTGGCTGTTCCCCGAGAGCTCCATCAACCTCCTCCAGGAACTCGACGATGCTGTCAAACAGCTCACAAAAACGAGCAAGGCAGTTTCCCTCTGAGTGCCAGCGGACATCAGTATGGAGAAGAAGCCGTTCAAAAGTCTCATCGTTTTCCTGTCGGAACAGTCTCATTCAATGCATGGGCTTTAATTTTGTTTATTGCTTTGACTGCCACTTGGAGAGACTCGTGGAGAACTGGATTGGTGCATTTGGCCACAAGGTTGTGGCGGTGCAAAACACAGTGAGGATATTGTTGTCTCATCCAGCTGAAGGCTGAATGGAGAGTCCCGCAGGATGGATTTCAGCTCCTGTGTGGGATCACGCTCCATCACGGTAGAGATTACTTCTTTGATGGCAGGAAGCACCAACTTTTCTCCAATTGTAAACAGCTGTCCACATTTGGCGAATCAGCAGGGAGATGTTATATGACGCTATTAGCCCATTATCATTTTGGCTGGTACTTTTAGCGAAGAGACTGCTGATGGTTCTCCTACCGTGTTTCTCTTTTAAGGCCTGGAAGAACGGACGGCCCTTATCTGCCTTGATTCTCATAAGGTGCTCCTTGAGACGTGAAGGTTTCATGGCTTCGTTTGAAAACACATGTTCGCAGAGTAAACACATTGGGAGTTGGGCATTGGTAGGATTTACACAATTAAGATATTCAATAGAAAATTGTCTGCATTTTTTCTTGTTTGGTGGCGACATTTTTTGCGATTTTGCCCGCGCAAAAGTGAACCGAATCTTTTTTTTAATTCACTGTGTGTGGACTGTGATTTTGAACTGAAAAGTGACAATGTCACAGAGGCTATTATTTATGGAAGACTGGAATGCAGGATTTGTTGTGACACATTATAAACTGAAAGAATAAGTAATGTCAATCAGTTTAATTAAAACAAAAAAAATGTAAATGAATAAATTATTTTAAAATGGGCAAACTAGTAGACATTGAAAATTGTGCAATTCTTGTTTTATGTTAAATGTTTGATTATTCTAATTTAAGATTTTTACATTTAACAGAATAAATTAATAAATAGTAGTAATTATTAAAAATAAATAAACATATGAGAGCGTTTATTCACGTTTAAAACTGTTAATAAAGCCAGCATTTTAGAAGTTAGTTTAATTAATTTTAAAATTTGTTACAATTTAAAATGATTTATTGAAAATATAAGTTCTTAAGTCAGTACTTTTTAATGGCTTGTCAACTTCCCATTCCTCCGCTGCGAGATTCTAGTCAGTGAGAAAAACATTTTTGTGCACATGAATGCTGATCCTGGATTCTAGTCAGCGCTTGAGCGTTGGTCGTTTACATGTCGCATTAAACTGGTAGATTTTAGAATTGTGAAGACAATTATTTTGCAAGTTATTACAAGTTTAATCTTGTCTTGCCTGTAAACTTGTGAACGCCCCCCTTTCAGAAATCTTGTTCTCTGAACGCCCCGTTGAGAAACACTACACTATAGTAATGAGTTAATAATGCTTTATTACAAGTAACCAAACCCTAACTCTAGCTCTACAGTAAGTACACTTGAAGAAGTAAACGAACCGACTGAGTGAATTTCTGTAAGATTATACTTCTGTATATTCTCTATTTCTGTAGAGCTGGACATTTTAATAATGATCAAATTCAGCTTTGAGAATAAAACCAACCTGTTTGTTCCTCAGTATCTTCATGTTTCACTCTAAATGTTTCTTCAATCTTCATGTCTTCAGTCTCCTCCTCTTTAATAAACACGTCTTCAGTCTCCTCTTTAATAAAATCAATCTTCATATCTTCAGTCTCCTCTTTAATAAACGCCATCTTTAAGAAGAGAATATTTTAACAGTTAATGATCTACTGATCAGGTTAGACAAAAAACACTAAAAACGAACGCTGCAAATGAATAAACTTCATATTTAGGCATTTATGACTGATGAAAACATGCTTAGTTAGTTTGTTAGTTGTTGTTCATGTTCACTGTTTGAGCAGCACGAGTCGTGATTCACTGAACCATTTCTCAAAGTGTTTGATTCAATTGACTCGGAGTTGAAAAGTTCAGTTTCTCCATCATATTACTCGACAGAGGCTGAACTCGTGTTCATGATAAACTGATTTATGATATATATAGAGAGAAATGAGACGCAGGTTTACTGTTTCTCATCAGTGAATGAGTTTTACTCACACAAATATCCTTCATTACAGTTAGATAAACACACAATGTTACATTAGAGAGTAAATAAACTAATTTCACATCACTTGATTAAAACAAAACACACAACTATAAATCACTGAACTGTTTCTATCGATTAAAACAGGTTAAATTCTTAAAACAAACCTTTCTTCAGCAGAATCACAGCAGATGCGGGATCGCGGCGCATTCTTATGACGTCACGTCGTCACTCCAAAATAAAAGTCCTGTTCAGACGCTGCATTGTCTACAGTCACAGAAGTGCATATTACCAGATAGTCTCTGTATTAAAACTAAAACAGTGACAAATATTATACAAACAAACATGTTAAAAAGGTTGTATGAGTTAATTCATGGGTCAATATCACTATAAAGTGCCTTTGATTTTTATTTTGGAAATTGTGCAGTCTCAGAGATTTTCCATTTAACTTCATATGTTTTGTATTAAGGAGACCTTATGCTGTTAGAAATGCATACTGGTCAAGCTCCAGCAGTTTTTTTTATAAATTAACTGCAAGCAGGCAATATATACGAGCAAACAACAAAATATTGCATATCATTACATAGTGATTATGAAATGTAGATTTGCAGAAAGACAATGTTTGTTTTTCTACAGTACATTGGACACGTAAAATGATGCCCTATTGCTTAATAATGGATTATAATTTTTAATTTATGTATTTATTGAAATTTTTAATGAATTGTATTTATGTATGTATCTAAACTTATATTAATTGTATGTATTATGTATATATTGAAATTCAGTTATTTTTAATTAAATTTATTGTATCTATGTATTGAAATGAAATTGTTTTAATTAATTATTTATTATAATGCATTGAAATGAACAAATTTTTAGTTAACCATATATTATTAATATATGAATTTATAAACATTATATGCACTAGTATGAATTGTATTTATTACGATAATTGATGTATTGAAACTAACTTTTTTTTCCCCCATTAAAACCTAACCCTAATTGACTGATTCTTTTATTAATTTTATTATTGGTATTAGTGAAAATGAATCTGCATTGTTAATCCTTTTGATCTTTTATTTAAAAAATTACAAAAATCCAACCGTATATTGGAGAATAAGTATTTTAAATGGGGGAAAAATCTCGGATATTAAATGTGTAACTATAGCTATAGTAAAATGTCTCCCTTGACTGTATGTGATATTATTTCCATATCATGTTGTGAACTTGTAACAAATAGTATAAATTTACGGAGATATGGGCATTTAATGTCAAAATATAGGCCTACATGTATTTAATCATTGCAAATCCTTGAACAAGTGAAACATACATTTAAGCCAATGAGACATTTAACAACAGAAGGTGTATACGGCGAGTGTATGATATTTCTGTCGTGATGGGGTGAACGAATATATATTTATATATTTATATTAAGTGTTTATCTGCTATAGGCTATTGAATCTGTTCACGTCTTTCACATTTTATCATTAAAGTTTTTTTGCATTTGTCAAAGATATGTATCGTATTCATATTAAATAAATATTAATTAATAAAACTTATTCATTTTGTTTTCAGCGATGAAAAGACAGGTTTTTCTGCAGAAAGGCTATGATATGTGCTTATAATCGTTAAGTGTTTTAAGATGATTATTTGTTTTTTGCTTGTTTTTATTTTATTATGAGCAGTTTTTAAATATGTTTTAACCTATTATTTTAGAAATGTTTTTTAAATATCTTATTTGTTTTCATACAGAGAAACACGTTTCACTTGTTCAAGGCTTTTTTTAAATGGTTATTTTATTTGACATTAAATAGCCTACGTTACATAATCTAAGTATTATTTGTAACAATTTTGAACATGAAGGAAATAATACGATCAAATATACAGTCAAATGTTATACATTTATTAATATATGTTTGAATTAATACAAAAAAACTTAAGGACACAGATTTATTTATTTACTTAAGTATTATTTGGGACGTGGAGGAAAACAATTTAAAATAAAAACGGCGTATAGTTGTAGCCTATATCCTCGCAGTATACACGACTGTGTTTGTATCCATTCATTGACATTAAGCATAGGCTGTTTTAAAATTGTGCTCTTTGTACATCATGATATCTTATGGATATTATGTGAACAGAAAAGTAACTTTATTTAAAAGTATTGTTATTAAATATTGTAGATATCAATCTGATCAAAATCCACGTAAAAACAACTTATATTTAACAAAAGAAAATGACATGTATGGGTAGCGCAAATATGACTGTTAAGCCCCGCCCCTCACTTCCGTTCTGTGGCTGCGGTTCTGAAACTGTGGTGCTGCGAGTCTGCAGCTGGATACTGCTGGGACAATCAGCTCTTGAAGCTCCGCCCTTCTCAGCTCATTTGCATTTAAAGGGCACACACTGAAACAGTATGTTTACACGTAACCCCAAAAAGTGGCAATTTTAACATGCTATAAAAAATTATCAGTGGGGTATTTTGAGATAAAACTTCACATTACACACTCTGGGGACATGAGAGACTTATTTTAAATTTAAAGCTCATCACAGGCGTGCAGCAAACTATCGTGCAATGACGTCATGACACAGGTATGCCAAATTACTGCACAAAACATTTATCTTCTCATAAATACAAATAAATTAAATATTTTGCAGTGTTGAAAAAAATAATATAAAACAATTTTATAATGAATTGAAGAAAATGTACAACATAACTCATATTCAATATATTCAATATAGCACACTCTCCCCTACAGGAAAAGATGTTGTCCCGACATCTAATAATGTCTTTATACTCTGCTGTTTTCTGTTAAACATCTGTTTTTCTTTTACACACACAGTGACATTTCACACTTTTTTCGCATTTGTATACTCAGTCACCTTTCCTTTATAATGACACTTCAAGTTCACATTTACCAGCAGTCCTTGTCAACTGTTCATGGTCTTTCTTGACTCGAATGCAAGAGATTATGCCCCGTCTTTAAAACATTCTAGTTCAGGGCTTTCATTCAGTGTCCAAGAGAAAACAAAACACCAAAGCCCATTTCAGTGCACAAAAACATTCAAGTTCCAGGCTGATGCCATATAGAAAAATGCAAAAAGTATGATTCAAAGTCACTGCAAAATGTAAAAAAAAAAAAAAAAAAAATTTAAGTGTTCACTCAGTGTTCTTATAGGTCTTGCAAATTCAGTCCATGTCCTGTTGACCTACAAACAGTTCAGTTTGTGTATGTGTATGCAAAAGTTCATTGTTTTGTTCTTTCACAGTCTATAGGAACAAATGGTGTGTATGTGCGTGCAACAGTTAATTGTCTTTCACCAGTTCTTTCACAGTCCATAGGAACAATTAATGTGTGTTTTATTGCAATTTCAGTTTCAGTTCGAGCTTAATAAACAGAAGGTGATCTCAGGTAAGGAAACGCCACTGGCACCCAAGGGTAAATGTAGGTGTCCACATGTTAGGAAGGTGTGGATCATACCCAGGGCCTGTTACTCCTGACTGTAAGTGATGAATAACTATATGTCCTTGTCTTCCTTTTGAGTTCTTATGATCTCTTCCTTTGACAGGGGTCTTACTGATGCTGAACTGATCTCTGCACATGTTGGTGAACCCTGGCAAGCAACAGCGAAGGACCATGGTATACCAGATTCAGATTGGACTTCCATTGCCTGTATCATGGCTCCTATATAATCTGACGAAAGCTCCTCTGTGTACTCTGGCATGGTTCTCTCTGAGACTGTGGTTAGTCTGGATAATGCGTCAGTGTCAATGTTTTCCTTCCCTGGTCGATACCGAATAGTGAAGTGGAAATCAGCCTTTTGCTTCCAACTTGGCGGATGTCAAAACATAGGTATGGGGATTATTGTCACTGTACACTGTAAATGTGGGCACATAGTAAAGGTAATCCCTAAATTTCTCTGTGATAGTCATTTGAGAGCCAAGAATTCCAATTTTTCACTGTGCATATGGTAATTCTGTTCAGCTGCTGTCAATGTTCTTGATCCATAGGAAATAACTCTTAATTTTCCATCTTGATGTTGATAGAGGACAGCTCCCAGTCCCAGATTTGACATGTCGGTGTGCAGTACAAAGGGCTTGGTGAAGTCTGGGAACCCCAGCACAGGTGGCTTTACTAGACAATCAATTAGTTTTTCGAGCATTTCCGTATGTTGCTCCGTCCACTCAATCAGCTGACTTGATGGAACTACATGACTAATGAGGTACGTCCCTCTTTTACATTTACCTTTTGTTTGTACCTTGTTTTTGTCATTTTTCAGCAGATCATACAGAGGGCAAGCAATTCTTGAGAGGTCTTTAAATGTAAGGCCGGTAGTAGCTTAGCAAGCCTAAGATCTTCCTCAATTCTCAAACGGTGGTGGATCTCTTGTCCTTCATTGCTGTCATTGCTATAGTATCTGCTGGATCCATCCTCCTCCCTTCCTTTGAAACTATCCTTTCCAAGTAGCGGACCTCATCTTTGAACAACTCAAATTATTTTGGTTTCAATTTCACTCCATGTGACTGCAACCACTGTAAGACTTCCCTTACAGTCTCAACAAAGGATTATGTGAAGACTAAGATGTCGTCCAGGTAGGGTACACATATGTCATCTCTTAGTCCTTCCAAGCATCCTTCCATTAACTGCTGGAATGCAGCAGGCGCATTCATGAGTCCGAAGGGGATACGGACCCATTCATACAACCCCTATGGTGTACTAAAGGCTGTCAATGGTCTGCCTTCTGGTGACAAAACCTTGATGGTATGACTTCCCTTTGTCTAACAAAGAGAAACATTTATTTCCTCCCAAGCCTTCCAGTATGTCCTGTACTCTTGGAATCGGTTGGCAGTCAGGCAGTTTTCCTGTTGAGGTCTCTGTAATCAATGCACAATCTCAGACTGCCATCTTTTTTCTGACATACACAACTGGGGACAAATAAGGCGAATGAGATTTTTCAATCCACCCCTGGGCGATCAAATCATAAAGATAATCTTTCATTTCTTGGTACAATGGCTTTGGAACAGATCTATACATTCGCACAACAGGTATCTGATCTGTTAAACTGATGCTCAACTGTAGGTCTTTGACACACCCAATGTCCTTGTCTGCTTTTGAAAAGGAATGACATTCCTCTCGCAGCATTTGTCTGACTTTCTGTTGCTGTTCCAGAGACAAATGACTCACATCCACAGGTGGGTCCCACACACCTTTACTGCTAGCCTCACACTCACTTGTTGGCTTCTGTAGGGTCTGCACAGGATCAAAATCCAGCTGGCCCACCATAAACTGTGTTTAAGCCTCAACTCATTGAACTTTTGTTTGTAAATATCACATTGGCTCCGGCCTGGCGGACACTAATGGCACACGGGACACGTTTTATGGCTATTTCGATAGATTCCTGAACATCTCCCTCGTGACTTCAAAGGACCGCGGCCACCTCGGATCGAATTACTGCAAGCCATGCGCTCACATACCAGACAGCCCCAGAAGCGAATATACATGCACGCACCCACAGAGACACACACACAAACACGCATGAAGATTGTATGTACAAATATGATTGTACCTGCAAATATGAATGTATCCACTGTTGTATTTCAAATTGCATATATGTGACCAGTCACGGAAAGTAGGGACACAAGTCGGTTCTGGGGCATTTTGAGTTATTCACAGATTCTGAAAGTGTAGTCTCCAAGCTTTCCAACGATGTGTAACACATGGAAATCTGATAATATTTGGAGAAGTTGTGGCCATTTGAAGGTAGGCACTGAAAAAAGCTCAAAGGGCAGAAAAATAACTTCTAGTTTTGCAGTTCTCGCCTGTTCTCACCTGCTGGGAGTGACAATAGGGCTCATTTACATCTCATTTAGATAAGCCATACCCCCTGTAAAGCTGCATGGTTGCAAAGCAACGACAGACGCAACGGGAAAAATCGGACCGCATACTATTAATAATAATGATAATGTGCATTGTAAATGTCAGTAATTTATCTTTTTTGACATTAGGACTTTTTGAACAGGATTCCGTGATAACCGTATAGTCCTGGTTTAGACCTCAGTTAGTGGTTAGACCTGGTTTGAGTCAAAGGATTAAAAAAATCCTGTACATTAAACTCTTCAATAAATACTTTTACTTTTGACTTATAACGCACGTTTTACGGCTACGGATACTTTATACTTTTACTTACGTAGGAATTTAATCTGATACATTTACTATTACATTAGTAAATCCTTGTTAAGAAGTAGTAAGTGGCTAAAATTATTAGCGTCACATTCAATTCAAGAATAGTAAGGTTTAAATGAGCGAAGTCATTCACACCAGTCAATTCAAGCAGTTGAAGCGTTATTCAAATAACAGCAGATGCTAATATTACCATCTAAAAGCCCATTATAGTAATGGGGGTTTTTGGCAAGTGATACGATGCTAACGATTACAATCAAAACAACAGTCCTGAGCTAGCTAATAACAAAAGACACATGAGATAACGTGTAGCCTACGTGTTCTTAGAATGAACACAAAACGACAAACGTTGATGTTTATGGAAACTCACCCCATAAGAAACAGAAAAGATCTCATTGCCTCCAATGAAATAAGTCGTTCGGGCACACTTTCTCTTTGTCGGGGTCTTCTTTGTGGATGTAACCATCTCAGAAGTTTGCACTATGCGTCTGTTTGCCTCTAAATGTCCAATAATTTGCATGTCCTGCCACTCTTTTTTCCGCAGCTAAAGAATCCAGCCATATGTTGTACTTCAAAACATTTTCGGTGTAACGGCCACGTTTCAGCTCGTCTGCGATATTCTTTGCGGCGTCCATCGTCATTAAATTTTGATATCAGCTAGAGCCGGCCAGAGCGCTGCATAAATAAGTAGCCACGCTTCCCTTGGAGGGCGGCGGCAATAACAAAAGTAACAAAAGCCGGCGTATCCGATTCCAGTATGGAAATACAAACAGACAATGACACGCCCCTACTGCGAGATAGAATCCCAGAAAAACAAGCCGATTTCAACCTCAAAATGTACGCTAAACCAATACTGCTATATAAAACACTGAGATGCTTCTTCGTGATCTCAACTAACAGATTCTGCAAAAAAACGAAAATCACCAATTTTGAAAAAAAACCGCTTCTTTCTCAGTTTGCTCAATAGTAGTGCTGCCGACTTGTGTCCCTGGTTTCCGTGACGGGTCACATATGTATCCCTAGTGTAGAAGCTTAGCTGTAGTTGTGTTAGTGTCATTGTAACGATAAAATTGGAGTATAAACTATAACTTCCTTTTTATGCTTTTCCCCACCTGACAAGTTTGGTTTCGTTGTAAAGCTCTCTTTATGCCTCATTCAACAATGTATGTCACTTTACTGTAAAATGCATTGTTTTATTTTAATGGTACTGTAAAGGAAATACACTCCGTTCTGATACTCCATAAATTATGCAAATCGAGCCACAAGACAAGACAAAGAAAGGTTTTGCCCGCCAAATATTACACACATATTATTGGCGGACGGTCCCAAGGAGGCGTTCTGGTTGTTGTCCTTAAAACACAATGACATGCGTCTCCTCATTGCACAAGCTTCCTGTCGTCAAGCCTTTGCCATCCTCCATCACCTAGGAGACGGACTCCCTTCTTTATTTTCTGGTTATATTACTCTTCAGTTTAAACCTTGTTTGAAAAACCCGCCGAAGAACACCCTCCTGAAAAAGGACGAATTACCAAACCGAGCGCTCTGAAACTCTAAAACGACAGCACCCAAACCTATATGCAAGTATTAACTTCTTTAAGATTTGTGTACTGAGTTTCTTTGCTGGCTCTCAAAGGGTTAACTGTTTGTAATTTGCCACTGTTTCGATCACCTCTGTTTTCTTGACTTTACTTTCGTTTTCTATATATATATGTGGTACTTGTGTCTATTTAGCCGTATAACCTTTGTATTATCAGTTTTGTATATTAAATACATTATATTCATGCTTGATTGTTCTGCTGCTCATTCAGAAAACCCAAGTCACTTCTTCGTTTTGATCAGGCTACACTGCTTTACGCTTTGATGCTATAATAGGAATTTATCTTTGTGGCCAGAGAATAACATTCTTTTTATAATAGTCTGTGAGGAAACTAACGGTTTGCTGGACAAACTAGGATAGTTTCTCTAAACAACTATTAAACTAGAACTGATCATATATGTAATTGATTATAATTCGTTGCAATTAATTCACAATATATGCGCATAATTCCCTCTTGGGTCGATATATGTATAATAATTGATCATACGGCTTTATGATTTATTATATTCATATATTTCACCCACGAATTGATTAAATACTTGTAATATCACTAAAGATTCATTACACTTCACACTTTCATTAACACAGGCTGTGGTTACATAAGATGATGTTGTCGCTGGTAACACTAACTTAATTGTTTGTACTGTCCCAAGTTCAATCTTTCCCATCAGGAGGATGTCATAGTCGGTCACATTCTGGAAACTGATTTGGATCACAGGTCGGCTGCCCTTTTCAAGAGTGTTTGAAGAGGTTCCAGTCCATCATGGTGCTGTGGACTGACAAGTTGGTTCAAACAACATGACACTATCCTGCTTATCCTGCATACATGGCACTTTTACTTGACACTTGACTTGCATGATAGCATGTTTTGGCACATTGACATGATCTTTTGTCAGCTTAACAAAGTACTCGGCTGTCACCAAGTTAATGAAGGTTCAGATTTTACTTCTCCTCAAACTTTGAAAAGCACATCTTACAGTCTTGTTCAAGAGCCCTGCTCAATTGTATGGTGATCGGCTTGAACAACTGCTGGCCTTTTAGAACCAGTACAGGAATGACTAATTCTTTCATTTTGTTTGCAGGAGGAGCCAACCTGAGCGTGATTTCAACCCATCCTTCGTAGGGCATGTTGGAACCATTGGCTGTGACAAGATTCAAGTTGTCTGTGGCCTCTGTCGCTTCGGAAACATCTCATACCTTTACTCCAGGTATGTACTGATCCTTCTACTGTCAATCTACAATGCACACTTGGGATCCTGTGTCCCACAATGCCTCTGTTTTGTGTCTGTCTAGGTAACATATTACTAAGCATTGTTTACCGACCAGGGAAGTCACAGGCGAATGTTTGTTGACTTGACACTCAAAGAAATTAAATTACACTCAAAGGGGATGATCTCTGGCCGTATTTCAACACTTTCAAAACACTGATTTGGATGTGGAGGGGACAATTTCACTTGCTGGGTTACTCCCTGTCCTGTAGTGGCAACCCGTCCCTGTTTAACTGAACTCTACTCTGTGACCAGGTACCTCTCTCCTTGCAACCTACCAGAAAGTGTTCATTGCTGCCACAGCGGTAACAATGGGTGCACAGATCAGTAGATCTTGCTTGCTGACAATGAAAACTGAGGGGCGTGGCAGGTGGTACGGCTGGAAATATTGGGGCTGCTGAGTTGTTAGGTATGGCTGTGACTCTGCATGAAACTGTTGCGGATAGAACCCTTGAGCTGCGTAATAAGATGATTGGGTTGGCTGGACATACTGCGTTGCCGTTGGACTCACCCGCCGTCGATATTGTTGTGGTGTGAAATGAGGAGCATGAAATGGATACTGCTGTTGTTCACCTCCATTTTCATTTGACCTCCGGACCTGGTTTTGTGGCACCTGATTCCCTTCTGAGATGGACTGATGGGCTGCTCTTAGAGGTAAGACATCACTGTTGACAGCACAGCATTGTTGCGGCAGAGGTGAGGGTTGCTGCATTGATTCCTTTTTCTGCATGACTTCTTCATTTAAACTTTTTAAATGTGACATCAAATAAAATTTTGGCTGCTTTTGCTTGCCTTTTGTTTGCGGAGTTGTTTCACTTAACTGAGTAACATTCAAGTTGGCACTTCGTTCATTCGTTCGTTCCATTTCATTTACTCTGTCTCTCAGCCTCGTGGGAGCATGCTACATTCAACTTTTCCAACATCGTCTTGTCTGTGACTCTGGTGTCTGTCAGGTACGGTTGGAGATCACCCTGTATACGGTCAGTTTGTAGCCCCGTTAACACAGTATGAAGAAACATATTTTGTACAAGTGCTGGGTCATATTTCAAACCTGACTCAGGTTCACATTTCAAAAGAGGATTTTCTTCCTCAAGTCAAGCACAAGTATGAGGAAACTTTGAGGTGTTTCTTTTGCACGTTGCAACGTTCATCTCATCATCCGTAGAGTCAAATCTGTGTTTCCTTCCAAGTAGCTACGTAGTTGAAGGCCTGGTGTAATGGCCCGAATAACTGCATTGACTATTTCTTGTTCTGGATAACCCTTATTCAATCCACTTTCAATTTGACGTGCCAGACTTGAAAAGGTTAATCTTTCTCTTTGACCAGGCTCTCCGATATATCCTGAAAACTATCTGATACAGCCGATATCATTTGTCCCTGTGAGGGCAGTGAAGAGTTAACCGGCTCTCTAGGACCGAACTTGCCTACCCCTGTGTTAACTGTTTCTGCAATTTTCTGGAGCACGCTCCCAAGAATTTCACTCTTCAAGGCACATGTGCTGTGGTCATGTGACAATAAAACTGACTTGACTTGACTTGACAAAAAAGTCTCTTGGAGCAAAAGCTCAAACCGAACAGGAAGTCAGGTATTTTGAATTAACTTGCCATTTTTTGCCATTTCCAGACATTGTACTTTAACAAACTCCTCCTAGAGCTTTAACCAGATCAATGTCATATTTGGTCAGTCTAATCTAAAGGCCTTCACAACGTTAAATTGTGAAGATCTAGAGTTTTTGCTGAAGGGCATGTCTGTGGTGGCCTGACAAGGTTTGATGTTTCGTCATGAAACAGGAAGCTGTTGCAACTCAGGTATACAATGTCCGATCTGCCCCAAACTGTTTTATTAGAGTCCTAGCCTAAAGATATCAACTTGGCAATATTCAGTTACAGTCATAGCGCCACCTGCGGGCTGCAGGAAATGACATGTTTTACATTGTGATTAACTCCTCATAGAGATTTAACCAAATCAGTATCAAATGTTATCAGTCTAATCTTAAGACCTTGGTGATGTTACTTTACAAAGAGTTTTCGTTGAAGGGCGTGTCTGTGGCGGCCTGACAAAGTCCAATGTTTCACCATGAAGGAGGAAGCTGTTGTAACTCAGGCATACCATGTCTGATCTGCTCCAAACTTCACATGTGTGATAAGAGTCCTGGCCTAAAGACATCTTTATGACAATATTCAGTTAGTCGTAGCGCCACTTGCTGGCAACAGGAAATGGCATGCTTTACATGTAACTCACCACCAGAAACACATTTCAATATGCCACAAAGTATCAAACATGCGAGACACGTTAAATCATGCAACACTTGGCTAAGTGCTAATGTATGCGATTAATGCCACAAAACAGGAAGTTGTTGTAACTCAGGCATACAATGTCCAATCTGCTCCAAACTTAACATGTTTGATAATATTTCTGGCCTGAACACATCGATATCACAATATTCGGTTACGGTCAAACGCCACCTGTTGGCAGCAGGAAGTGTGCTACTTTGCCATAATTCTCCTGTATTTACTTGCTTATATGAATGTCGTCCACTATTCACTCTTTTCCTAAGGCCAACGGGTGGCGGTTAGCCCGGGTGCGAGGGCCCTTTCAGCGCTGCTTGCAGCTTTAATTAACATTACATTTGCGACTCGCGAGTATGACTCTCACTCGGCTTGTGAATGAGTATAACTTGCACACAGCCACTTTTCACAAGCTTCTATGGGTTTGATTTTGGTTGTCATTTGTTGAAATAAATACAAAAAAAAACAAAAAAAAACAGTGTGTCGTGTCTGTCTGCTGAATGCCCATTCGATTCTCCATGGCCATATGGGAAAGTGAATATTTACAGTTAGATTTACACCCTACCAACAAAGAAATGGATCGACTTCAGTCAGCTTGTTGAACACATTTATTTATTTGGACATTTTCTACCACATGATGGGTGAAGTAGCAGCGCATGACACTGTTCTCATGGTAACCAGATCAACATTGTAAACAGAATTCTATAAAACTGTAGTGAAAACACCAAATTATCATTCAATGGGATAAATATCTTCTCTTTCCTGCAGACGATACCATGAAGAATGTTAATATTTAACCAAGTCAAAAACAAAAAAAAGTAAACAGGTTCCATATTCATTTCAGTATTAGCAGACACAAGATGCTATATAAGGTGACAACTTTTAAAGTAAAAAAAAAAAAAAAAACGATACTGTTATGTAAATGATAAAAGCTCTTTGTGGTTTCTTGGTTTGATAGAAATGAGCAACCGTAAATGATGCAAAAAATAGGAATTTTGAGTTTTTGATAGGATTCCTATATAGTAAATTACTCTTTGCTCTCCTGCTGCATTTTGCATGCAGCAATGACGTCATGTGCAAACAACCTATAGAGAAGGCATCACTGCGAGAGTTTTACACTTTTAACATTTAAGAGGCTGTGGTGTTGACCTAGATTTATTGTAATACTGAGCTGTTCAATTTTGATTTTAGAAAATAATGAATTAAACAAATACATTTCTTATTTTCACTGGCATTTCTGAACTAGTGCATCTTCCAAACCTAAATTCAGTAAAAAACTTAAGTACTGTTAAAGCACTGTTAAGGTCTCAGATACTCCAAGACCTTTACCCAAGTTGTATTAGAATTGGTGATTTGTAACTTGTAATGGAGTCATTTTTGCTGTAAGGTATCTGTACTTTTACTCAAGTTTTGTTTTCAGGTACTCTTTACACCTCTGCTCTTTCCACAGTGACGACTTCTAAAAGAGTTCTCTCTCGAGTGAATTTTCATGTGGCCCTTAAGGTAACCTATAAATCTGAAACTCTTTCCACACTAATCACATGTGTATGGCTTCTCTTCAGTACTCTCCAGTGTGAATATTCATGTGTCCCCTAAGGCTTTTTCGTTTTTATCCGAATTTATTTAAATGTCATTTTGGTGATCAAAGATGAGTTTTAAATAAAATATTTGACCAAAGGGGGACTTTAAGGCTTTTCTCCAGTGTGAGCACTCATGTGGGCTGTAAGGCTTTTTTTCCAACTGAAACTCTTTCCACACTCTTGACAGGTGTAAGGCTTTTCTCCAGTGTGAATTATCATGTGGGCTGTAAGGTATCCTGTCTCATTAAAACTCTTTCCACATTGTTGGCAGGTGTAAGGCTTTTCTCCAGTGTGAGTTCTCATGTGGACTTTAAGGTGTCCTTTTTGACTGAAACTCTTTCCACATTGCTGGCAGGTGAAAGGTTTCTCTCCAGTGTGAATTCTTATGTGGACTTCAAGCTTTCCTTTTCCACTGAAACTCTTTCCACACTGTTGGCAGGTGAATTGGCTCAGTCCAGTGTGAATTCTCATGTGGACTATAAGGCCTTCTTTTTGACTAAAACTCTGTCCACACTCTTGACAGGTGAATGGGCTTTCTCCAGTGTGAGTTCTCGTGTGGGCTGTAAGGCTTTCTTTTCGATTGAAACTCTTTCCACACTCTTGACAGGTATGAGGCTTTTCTCCAGTGTGAGTTCTCATGTGGGCTGTAAGGCTTCCTTTGTCACGGAAACTATTTCCACACTGTTGGCAGATGTAAGGCTTTTCTCCAGTGTGAATTCTCATGTGGATTTCAAGGCTTCCTTTTCGATTGAATCTCATTCCACACTGTTGGCAGGTAAATGGGCTCTCATTAATGTGAATTCTCATGTGGCCGTTAAGGTTTCCTTTTTGTGTGAAACTCTTTCCACATTGTTGGCAGGTGTAAGCCTTCTCTCCAGTGTGAACTCTCATGTGGGCTGTAAGGCTTCCTTTTTGACTGAATCTCTGTCCACACTGTTGGCAGGTGTAAGGCTTTTCTCCAGTGTGAATTCTCATGTGGACTTTAAGCATGTCTTTACGTATGAAACTCTGTCCACATTGTTGGCAGGTGTAAGGCTTTTCTCCAGTGTGAACTCTCAAGTGGACTTGAAGGTTTCTATGTTGACTAAAAGTCTTTCCACACTGTTGGCAGGAGAAATAACTTCTAGTTTGTGTCTTTTGAGCTCCTTTTTGTGAAGAAACCCGTGTTGATTTTTCTCCAGTCGTCAAATTATAATGTTTTTTCTCTTCTTTTTCATTAGGTTCAAGACTCGCCCCTCTCAGTGCCATTAGGTCTAGAGCAAAAATAGACAAAACAATTTAGACATTTAAAGCATCAAAACCAACAACATGTATGATCTATACCAGGGGTCTCAATCTTAAATTGGCAAGGGGCCGTTGCTGTGATTGACACCTCATAGGAGGGCCATTTTAACATTCAAGCACAAGAAAGCACAAAATTTCTGAAAAACTACTTTCCTTTGCATTATTTCTCATTTACTTCAAATTTCATTACTAAAATATTTTTGCCATACTTAAAAAAATGTAAACAGCACTGTCTATCATTGTTACATACAGTATTAGTTTTTAACATTTGCAAATATTTTCCCTTTATTTTAGCTTACATTACATCAAAATCTTGCACTGATCAACACTGTACTGAACTAATGTAATACCTGAATACATTTGTACACTATTGCATTTCTTGCCAGACACCTGCAGTGCTTCTGCTCACACAGCTGAGCCACAATTGCCCTAGATGCTGTTTGAGCATCTGTAACGTTTATTGGTAGCGTCGGACATGTTTCGTGGTTTAAATCGATGTTCGCGACTTGAGTGCTTTTACTATAATTTAGGCAATCATGTTCATAAAAGAAGCGTCGTGGTCGCAAAGCACCTGTGATGTGGCGTGCTTGTTTTTCCAGGCGCAGAGCGGGATTTTATTTCTTTATTTCCATATAAATATATCTAGTACTAGTAGAGCTAATGCAAGGAGTACAAAACTATTTTTCTTTTGCTGAAACGTCCTAGTCATCATGGAGAGTGCAGCTAATGGTTGCATAGCAACAACAAACGTCACGGGAGTGAAAGCGCTTTGGAAAGAAGGAGAAAGCGGAGAAAGGAGAAGGAGGCATGGGCACTTATGTGAAGCGATATGTTTATGTAATCTGTATGAAAAAAGAGCACTGTCAGAAGTCCATGATTCAGCTCATTATCCGCTAATGCGGCCACACCCACGGAGGGAACGCTATTCAGACGCAAATTCTGAGGCAATACATGTATACATCGTCTCAATCGTGTATTTATTGTCTTGAAAAGTGTTTTGCATAGCCATAGTTAGCGATCTCTGGCCTCTGTTAGTTTGGTTAGTTCCTGGATTGTCATATGGCTTATTCTTCTTTAGAATAATTTGTGGACTAAAAATGCACAGAGAGCGCCCTCCGGCTGCAAGCATGAATTGAAAACACAGTATCCAGCACTCACAGTGATGACAATAAATATTGAATAAATATTACTCCTCTGTATAGAAAATTGACATAAACATATGAGAATCCATCAATATTTCTCCAAATGTGCATGCTTTTAAGCTAAAAGCCTATATGAAATGCCATAGAGGTAACATAATTGTTCAGACACTTTGCATCACAGAAATACATTATAAAGTATATAATAGAATACCATTATTTTAAACTGTAATATTTCACAGTATTGCTTTTTTTTCTGTACGTTTGATATACACCATGATGAGCTTGAGACATGATCACAGAGGTTTTTTTCACAGCCCTTCCTGACTGAAAGGCCTCATTAATATGCAGTAATGGTCATTATGCGATTCTTTTGTCTTCTCCGGTGTAAATGACCCATTATTCATGATGATTCAAGCCTCCACGCATACTGTGTTTCTTGACAAAAAAGTGTCTTACAAAATTTAAATCTCTCTATTGTTTTATATGAACGAGTAGGCAGGATAATTTTACAAAATTTTGAAGCAAAAAATCTAGTCTACAACCTCCAATACCCAGAAGTCTTGTGAACACAGATTTAATATATTTTTTTGGCCTTATTTCAGTAACTTAAGTTTTTTTGTTTTTTCAATAACCACGCATAAACGTTATTCCTTCAAAAACACAAACATGTACATACATGTTCCTCACATATTATTGTAGCCTAGTTTGTGCTGAATACAGTGTAATGACATTTTTTCCATTAATATGTTTATGAACAACTGAAAAAAGCACAAATGTCAGGGCATGTCAACTTCTCCAGGCCCCAAATCAGCCTCAGACTCCAGAGGGTTAAGGCTTTTCTCCAGTGTGAGTACTCATGTGGGCTGCAAGGCTTTTTTTCCAACTGAAACTCTTTCCACACTCTTGACAGGTATGAGACTTTTCTCCAGTGTGAATTCTCATGTGGACTTTAAGGTTTCCTGTCTCATTAAAACTCTTTCCACACTGTTGGCAGGTGTAAGGCTTTTCTCCAGTGTGAGTTCTCATGTGGACTTTAAGGTGTCCTCTTTGACTGAAACTCTGTCCACATTGCTGGCAGGTGAAAGGTTTCTCTCCTGTGTGAATTCTTATGTGGATTTCAAGCTTTCCTTTTCCACTGAAACTCTTTCCACACTGTTGGCAGGTGAATTGGCTCAGTCCAGTGTGAATTCTCATGTGGACTATAAGGCCTTCTTTTTGACTAAAACTCTGTCCACACTCTTGACAGGTGAATGGGCTCTCTCCAGTGTGATTATTCATGTGGGCTATAAGGCCTTCTTTTCGATTGAAACTCTTTCCACACTCTTGACAGGTATAAGTCTTTTCGCCAGTGTGAGTTCTCATGTGGGCTGTAAGGTATCCTTTGTCACTGAAACTCTTTCCACACTGTTGGCAGGTGTAAGGCTTTTCTCCAGTATGAATTCTCATGTGGATTTCAAGGCTTCCTTTTCGATTGAATCTCTTTCCACACTGTTGGCAGGTAAATGGGCTCTCATTAATGTGAATTCTCATGTGGCCGTTAAGGTTTCCTTTTTGTGTGAAACTCTTTCCACATTGTTGGCAGGTGTAAGGCCTTTCTCCAGTATGAATTCTCATGTGGTCTTTAAGGCTTCCTATTTGACTGAAACTCTTTCCACACTGTTGGCAGATGTAAGGCTTTTCTCCAGTGTGAATTCTCATGTGGACTTTAAGCATGTCTTTACGTATGAAACTCTTTCCACATTGTTGGCAGGTGTAAGGCTTTTCTCCAGTGTGAACTCTCAAGTGGACTTGAAGGTTTCTACGTTGACTAAAAGTCTTTCCACACTGTTGGCAGGTTAAATAACTTTTAGTTTCTGTCTTTTGAGCTCCTGTTTGTGAAGAAACCTGTTTTGATCTTTCTTCAGTTATCAAATTATAATGTTTTTTCTCTTCTTTTTCATTAGGTTCAAGACTCGCCCCTCTCAGTGCCATTAGGTCTAGGGCAAAAATAGACAAAACAATTTAGACATTTAAAGCATCAAAACCAACAACATGTATGATCTATACCAGGGGTCTCAATCTTAAATTGGCTGGGGGCCATTGCTGTGATTGACACCTCATAGGAGGGCCATTTTAACATTTAAGCACAAGAAAGTGCAACATTTCTGAAAAACTACTTTCCTTTGCATTATTTCTCATTTACTTCAAATTTCATTACTAAAATATTTTTGCCATACTTAAAAAAATGTAAACAGTAACAGTAAACAGTAAACCGTTTGAGCATCTGTAACGTTTATTGGTAGCATCGGACACGTGTAGGTGATTTAAAATCAACGTTTGTGATTTGCGCGAGTGCTTTTACTATAACTTAGGCAATCATGCTCATAAAAGAAGCGATGTGGTCGCGAAGCACCTGCGATGTGGTGCGCTTGTTTTTCCTGGCACAGAGCGGGATTTTATTTCTTATCTCCATATAAATATATCTAGTACTAGTAGAGCTAATGCAAGGAGTAGAAAACTATTTTTCTTTTGCTGAAACGTCCTAGTCATCATGGAGAGCGCAGCTAATGGTTGCATAGCAACGACAAACGTCACGGGAGTGAAAGCACTTTGGAAAGAAGGAGAAAGCGGAGAAAGGAGAAGAAGGCAAGGCCACTTTTGTGATGCAATATGTGAATTGCCTGCTAAATTATTATTAAGGGCCCAGATTATGTTTTATTTTTTAGATAAGTTACAGGCCACATGGAGTGGGGGCCGTAAATGGCCTGAGGGCCGGCAGTTTGAGACCACTGATCTATACCCTCTCCTATCCTATGGATCAGGGATGGGCAGCTTTGGTACTGGAGGACCACTGTTTTGCAAAGTTATGTTTCATCCCTAATCAAATACACCTGCCTGTAATTTTCAAGCATTCCTGAAGACTTGAGGCTGATTTATACTTCTGTGTTGCATGTACCCTGTAGGTATGGCCTAGGCTGTGAGTGCCACACATAGCTTACGATGTAGCCTGACGTGCACCTCTTTGAAAATGTAACAACGCATCAATTCTAAACAGACCGCAAGCGTTATGATTGGTCTTTTAGAACCCCTCCCTCGGGTCAAAAAATTGGTAAATAGGCAATAGGAGAAGAGTGAGTGTTTTCAACTTCCATGGGTATGAAAAAAACCTCTGTTTCAGGGGACACATGCAGACAAACTGCAAAAAAAGTTGTAACCTATTTGCTGCTTCTCTGCCGCCTCTATTTGTAAGCTTCTCTGACAAAGTACTTGACAAGCTGCTTCTTCTTTGGCTTTGATGCTCAACATGACCGTGGACACTGCCTACCAGTGGTCTGCATGCACGTCGACACGGACAACGACACAGAAGTATAAATGAAAACAGACGCATAGCCTGCGGTGCAGAGGCTCCGGCGTAGATCTGACACAAAAGTATAAATCAGCCTTTACAACTAAATAATGGGGTTGGGTTAAATTTTGCAGGTGTGTTTGATCAGGGATGGAGCTAAACTCTGCAGAATAGTGTTGCTCCAGGACCAGAGTTGCCCATCCCATCTATAGACCTTATACTCAATACACCAGTGGTTTTCAAACCTGGTCCAAAGGGACCCACCACTGCACATTTTGTATGTATCCTTTATTTATCACATCTGGTGAAGATCATCAGCTTGTTAGAAGATTGCTGACATTGATGGAGGAATTTGCAAATTCCTGTTCGTCATTAAGGTTCGTCACTGTAAATGTTTCTCTTTGTGAAGTTTGGTTTGGAGTGGCTGAAATGCATCTTTACGCACAACTGTCAGCCTGCATGGAGAGCTTCTTGAGACTCCAGAGACACCAGCAGCTTCAAATACCTGTTTGCTGCTCAACACTGGCTTTTTTAGAGCTGCCCTTTTAATACAATTTTTTTTTTTGACAGGAACTTTCATTAATAAGCCTTTATCTGACTGAGTTCTGTGCTGTAAATCACTCACAAATTTTATGATAATTTGATAATCTCCATTCAGTTTCACACAGTATTAGTTGTTTTCATGCCTTTTGCACAACATTGCACCATTTCATGCTTTTCATCTTCAGAAAGATCTTTCTTCCTCTCCATATTGCATGAGAACTGTGACTTGCTTAATAATGTGGAACAACCTCTAAGTAGGGTTTCCATAGATCTGGCAAATTATTTTGTCTGAGATTGATACCAGTTATCTAAAAAGACATGAGCTGTGTCCCAATTCAGGGGCCGCGTACTTCGAAGTGCATGAAAGGGGTGGGGTTTTGGAGTGGAGGGTTGCCAGGTCTGCGCAACAAAACCATCCCAAAAGTAGCGTAATCACAGCACAAGTGTAAAAGTATCCCAATCCCAGACATGGCAACAATGAGCCGAGCGTCGTTACATGGGTAGCGGCTGTGTGACAGACAGCTGACAGTTGACGTTTGTGTGTGCATTTTAAAGTTTATGACTTTCTATTGGGTTTTGACATGCTTCACTGCCGGCGACGACGGGACACTGGACAAAAATATGTATGGTTAAAACCCCTTAACCTGCACCGGATCGCCGGGGGGTTGATGTTTTTTTGCAGTTGTGTACTTTTATTAACTTTTGTTTTATAGAAAATATTCAATCAACTATCACAATCTATGCATCATTTGAAAGCTAAAACACTCAAGAATGTTTTTGCAATAAATACCCCAGAGAGGAAAGGGTTAAATTAAATCATAAAGGACCGGACATTTAAACATTAGCATAATATTAGCGGTACTCATCTTTCATCTCCTCTCTTTTAGATCAGATCGGACGAATCCAAGAAAATACAGCATACATGTCAGTGTAAGGGTCAACTCTTCAAAATGCATCCCAGTTTTTTATCCAAAACAACGGAAAAAAATCGAAAAATCCTCCTTTGTTTGCACGAGCATTTCGAGTTAGAGTAATCGGTCGTGTTAATGTTTTATGAAATGTTGATTCTAACCCGTATTCCAACGTTCAAAAGCCATCTCTCCCCGTAGTTTAGACTCTTCCGGATAAAATGACTTTGTGACTTTGTGATCGACCAAAATATCCAGGAAGCGTGTTACAGGTTGAGCAACCTGTCAATCACCGTACCTAGGTTTTTGACTGGATAAAGCCAGCCAATGCATATTCTGCAATGTTTTGATGGATGGGGGTATTGACCAACTAAAACACGATTGCAGTGATTGACAGTTTGCAAACAGGGGTGTCAAATACATGTGCGCAATCATCCCATTCACTCGTGCGCTCTTGCCATTTTACGCACGGAACGCACCGATTAGCCTTGCTTCGCTACACATTTGTTATCAACGAACGGCTTTTCTCCAAAGTAAATTTTGTCTGAGTTTCTGCATAATGGCTCGTAGACTACAGAAAAGTTTTCGTGATGTTGAGAGTGTTTTGGAGGAGGTAATGAGGAGTAGTGACGAGGAGCAGCAGAAAGACGCGGAGAGATGCTTCTCAGACAGGGACAGCACGGTGTTGAGCGTCGATTCGTTCCAAGAGGAGATGTTTGATCATGGACTCGATCCCGTTTTAGATCGGTAAGTTTCAACACATTGTCTTGAATTTGTATATATGTTTATCATGTACATGCAGTTTTATTTCATGTTAGCTCATTATCATGTTAGCATAAAATGACAGTGAAGGTGACTAGCAAGACACGAGGCAACATGAGTAGGTGATAGGGGGGGGAGGGGGAGGGAGAGGGAGAGGGAGAGCCAGTCAGTGCCTGCTGTGTCCCTTAGCACCCCACAGGAAAGATGGCACAATGTAGATGATGAGGATATTGGACCTCCACAGCCTGTGTTTAGGCCTGCGCGTATACCTGGGCCACAGTTGGTGATAACTGCATCGTACACCGCACTGCAGTTATTTCAGCTGTTCTTTTCAATGTCTGTTATGCAGACCATTGTTCAGCACACAAATGCCTATGGGGCCAAAAATCAGCAGGAAGGACTGAAGCCATGGAATAACATCTCCGTGGAAGATTTGAAGTCTTACCTGGCGCTTGTGGTGTACATGGGTCTCGTGAAGGTCTCTGCCTTGACTGATTATTGGAGGAGGTCCCGAATCTACACTGTTCCCATTATTCCTGCAGAGATCATGTCTTGTAGGAAGTTTATAACCATCTCAAACTCTCTTCATCTTAGCAATCCTCAGGAAGACCAAGAAAATGAAAAGAAGAAGGGAACAGCAGCCTATGACCGCTTGGGGAAGATCAAGCCTCTCTATGACAACATTAGGGATGCCTGGAGGTCATTTTTTCATCCAAATCGGAATATTTCCATAGATGAGAGGATGGTGGCATCCAAGGCAAGGTCTGGACTCAAGCAATACATGAAGAACAAACCCACTAAATGGGGCTACAAGCTGTTTGTCTTGGCAGACTCCTTGTGTGGCTACACCTGTGAGTTCTTTGTGTACGAAGGCAAGTCCATGACATCTCAGAATGGGCTGAGTTACGAGTCTGTCATGGCACTTGTAGATGAAAAGATGTTGGGCACTGGTTACAAGCTGTACGTCGACAACTTTTACACCAGTCCCAAGCTTTTCAGAGACCTCCTCGGTAAGAAGATTTGGGCATGTGGCACCATTCGTCCGAACAGGATTGGTTTCCCAAAGTCAGTCACCAACAGACTACCGCGGAATGCTCCACGAGGGTCCATGCGATGGCTCAGAGAGGGTGAGCTGCTGTTTGTGGAATGGAAAGATACCCGGGAAGTGCTGATGTCCTCCACATTCCACAAAGCATATGAAGGCAACACAGTGCAAAGGAGGGTGAAGGACAATGATGGGCAGTGGTCTCAAGTGCATGTGCCTATTCCTGGTGCTGTGCTGGACTACAACAGGTTCATGGGGGAGTGGACCTGTCCGATGTCCTCATTGGGTACTACAATGTGCTCCACAAGACACAGAAGTGGTACCAAACCTTCTTTTACCACTTTGTGGATATTGCTGTTGTCAATGCCTTCATTTTGCATCAGCATCTGGCCAGAGCAAGGAAGGAAAAACCCCTGACCCAGAAAGCATTCAGGGAAACGCTTGTTCTGGAACTTGCAGGCTTGGACTCAAGAACAGCTGCTCCTCAGGCTTCAAATGTTGCTCCTCACAACCCGAAGCACATTACAGAAGACAGCACTGCTGGACGACGAAATTGCAGGCTCTGCCACAAGAAGACACCAGTCATCTGTGCAACATGTGATGTGCCACTGTGCTTTCAGCCTCAACGGGACTGCTACATTGACTGGCATAAGCAGGGTGGAAAATATTAATCATGTTTATAATGTTCGTTATTTACATGTTCAAAGCATTCGATTCTAATAGTTGTTCCAGAAATGTTTCCAAGTTTAGGTGGATTTGCAGTTCCGAGGAGGGAGAGAGGCAGAGAAGCCATCGCTGGTGTGAGAGAATAACGGTTAGGGATGCATTCACACTTACATGACCAATAAGTTTTCATCCTGTTTCTTCCTGTTTTAGTGAATTATTGTGTTCCATCATATCACACATATTTCCTAGGCTTGAAACCCTTCAGTTAGATTTATTCCATTTGGAATTTGTGTTTGTTCTGCTTGGTTTTGTTCTGCTTGTTTGCTCTCTCTCTCTCTGCCTCTTTTGCAGTGGGTGTCTTCTGAGTCGGCGCAGTTGGACAAATGTGACAGACTGGTGTCAGGCAGTTCAAGGTAAGTACTCTCACACACATGCATAAACATTGTTGCAATTTTTTTTCATCCTGATATAGTAAGTGAATTCACTATGATAGTGAACTGTTATCACAGTAAAAACAAATTCTACAGTTGAAACAGAATATACTTCTCTTTGAAATTTTCTTTGTTCTACTTGCACACCTTTTCTCTCTTCCCTTCTTATTTGCAGTGGGTGTCTTCTGAGTTGGCACAGTTGGAGCAAATGTGACAGGCTGGCTTCAGGCAGTACTAGGTAAGTACTCTCACATAGATGCATAGATTTTGTTGCAAAATAGTTTTTTTTTTTTTTTTTTTTGCTTTTGCTTACACACTTTCTCTCTTCTGTCTTTCAGTGACTTTGGTTTCCAGTTGGTTAGAGAACAAATCTTCTTAGTGACTGCCTTGATCAACATGTCTTCATACACTTTGTAAATACTATAGAGTTGCTTTAGTTTTTCAGTAATTGTATACTCATAATTAGCAGTTTATTATAATTTATTTGAATGAAAACCTGTTTAAAATAACAAATGTAAAAAAAAAAAAAATCATCTTTTGTGTTCATTAGTTGTAAAATGATCACTTTTGGAATGTCTATACATACAGTTAGACGGTTGTTTTTTCCCTTCACTGTTTTCGCTATTATAATTGTTCAAAATAAATATTATTTTGTTAAAATGTTGTGCTGAAATATGTTTTTCTTGTGTGGTTTAATGGGCAGAGCAGTTTTGAATTGATATACATATATGTAGTATGTAGTGTTTACTTTTTATGCCAGTTGGTTACCTGGTGTCCATTTGGAGTCTCCAAATGGCCTTTTGGAAAGGACGCCTAGACTTTTCTTGAATAAAAGCTTACAGAAACTACATTTTTGGGAGTATCATCCTCAAATTTGAATCAAAACATGATCAGACATTCAGTTTTATATTTATGGTATTTTCAGGCCCTTAACATCAAAGTCTCATCCATTTTTCCCTAAGTGAATCTCATTCAAAGAAAACGTTAGTCACTTTCATGTATATTTTACCTTGTTTTACTCTGTTCCTATACTACTTTGAGTTACTTTGAGTGACTCTTGGGTAACACAATTTCAAGTGTCTAGTTTAAAATAAGACCATTTTTATGAATATAGACCATAGGGTTTAAGAGCTACAGACATTTGAATTTGGGTATGTTGTTTTCAGAAAATTCTCAAAAATAGGGGCGCAGGTTAAGAGGTTAAACTATGTAATGTTAGTTTTATATCGTTAGCAATAGTTAACTTTGTTTGTTGTTTTTTTTTATGTTAAATTGTTAAATTTATGTTAACTGTGAAAATATATACATTCATATTTATACAATTATTCTGTATTTAAGTCTGAATTTAAAGTACAGTACTTTAGGATTTTATTCAACTGCACTCCATCTTAGAGACAAATTGTATTTATGAAAAACAGATTACAGTTTGATTTAGATATTGGTGAACACGGGGCATTGCTTACATTTATGTGAATTCACACAGAACTCCTGTCGTCACTGGCGCGCAATGAATTGTGGGATAGTGTAGACCGCGAAGTGTCTTGAAATCGGCGCTTCATTCCGCGGGGAAACGGAGAGGGTGCACTTGAAGTCGCTCTCGAATTACGTCAGCCCTCCTCGCGCCGCGGTGAATCGCACTTCAAAGGCTGCTTCCCCCCCCCACTTTTCTCAAGAACAGAATACAGTGCATAAAATGGGCACATAAAAATGTGTTGATATCAATATTATTTAAATGTCACTGTCAATGAAACAGCCTAATTTCTGTACAGTTTATTTTTGTGATGTAAGTTAAAAATGAAATGCATAAGTTGTATACATTATATTTGTAATTTATTTGTAAATGAGCCAGAGTAATTTCTGTTCGATAATTTATTTTTTTTATGCATGTTCACGTCTGTAAATAAAAGAATTGTTCTGTTCATTGTTTATTTCTTTTATGCAACTTATAATTTTACGTGAAACATTATACATATACAATCATTTTTTCATCATGTAAATTAAATATTTTTACATTAAAATACATCGTTCTATACATTACATAAAGTACCTTTACAACTGTTTACAACAGAACTTAGGTTGAACATCATAAACAACAACTGAGATGGAGTACAGTTGAATAAAATCATTGTTGCCATGTCTGGGATTGGGATACTTTTACACTTGTGCTGAGATTACACTACTTTAGGGATGGTTTTGTTGCGCAGACCTGGCAACCCTCCACTCCAAAACCCCACCCCTTTCATGCACTTCGAAGTGCACGACCCCTGAATTGGGACACAGCTATGGATACATAAACATTTTTTTAGAAAAACTAAAATCTGAATGTTTCTTACTGATATATCACATCAAGTTTCATGGGTAGAAGGTTGGAAAGACACGGGTTACGGGTTGCCTGGAATGGGGCATTCAGCTGCAACCCTGATCAGACACACCTGAAGCAGTGAATTAAGATCTTCAGGGGCATTTGATAATTACAGGCAGGTGTGTTCGATCAGGGTAGGATCTGAACCAAAGAGCTTAGAACCCCAGAGGCGACACTTTGATACTTTTTGGGTAAAAGCCACTAGGTGGCGCTCCGGTAGCACGGCCGCCATTACGGGGTGAAAATACTAACTGGACCATTGAATCCTTCACATCATATGCACCCAAAATCAGCGAATTTCACTGCCAAATCAGAAGCGCAATTGGTGGATCCAAAATGGTCAATTCATTCAGGTTTCCGACAGCACCGACTAGTGGTTGAAGTAGTCAATCTCTCAACTACTCGATTAGTCTATGCAAGCCCTAGCGCCTGTTGTAAACTCAATTTGTGCAGAGGGTGAAAGTAACGCAACAGGAGCACGTTGGAGGCTTGATCTGAACGTCTGAAGTCTCTGATTTTGTATGCAAAAAGAATTATTGTGTTATCTACTTGGTTTCATTTACTATTGGCTTTTAAAGAGAGACAGGCAAACAGAAGTCCTTACAGAAATACATTTATATTTATGGTAGAAAATGTACAAAATATCTTCATGTAACATGATCTTTACTTAATATCCTAATGCTTTTTGTCATAAAAGAACAATTTATAATTTTGACCCATACAGTGTATTGTTGGCTATTTCTACAAATATACCCGTGCGACTTACGACTGGTTTTGTGGTCCAGGATCACATTTAATGGAAACACTGAATTTTAAAATGATGTAGTTACACATTACTACATGTACTCACTATTAGCAGTGGTTCTCAACCTTTCTTGTACACAATACACAACAGTTAAATCCACATATATGACAGCTTCTGAAATTTGTAAATTCTAATCTTATATTCAGCCATTTGACTAAAAATACATTCAGCCGTCGCTCCCAAAATGGATTCAATGAGTCATCTTGTTAATGTTATAAATGAATTATGTCTCCGTTTGTCATTAGTGATTAAAGAGTATCTGGCACCATCGCGCAGTTAAAATAAACACATTTGCCGAGTACATTGGTATTAAAAACGGCTTTTAAAAACTGTCCATGATTCAGTTTTGGGGACTGTGACAGAAGTTTGATGCTGTCGTGGAACAAGCAACAGCCACATTTTGTTTGTTTATCGTGTTCATGTTTTGAGGCCTGGAAGAACGGACAGATCTTATCTGCCTTGTCTGGATGGATCCTCATAAGGTGCTCCTTCAGATGTGAAGAAGTTTCATGGCTTCGTTTGAAAACACTTGCTCACAGAGTAAACACATTGGGAGTTGGGCATTGGTAGGAGAAGGTATAAATCCATAATTAAGATATTCAATAGAAAATTGTCTGCATTTTTTTCTTGTTCGGCGGCGCCATTTTTTATGATAGGTCCACTTTTGCGCGGGCAAATACACTATCTTTTGTTGAATTCACCATGTGTGGACTGTGATTTTGAACTGAAAAGTGACTAAATGTCACAGAGGCTATTATTTATGGAAGACTGGAATGCAGGATTTGTTGTGACACATTATAAACTGAAAGAATAAGTAATGTCAATCAGTTTAATTAAAACAAAAATAATGTAAATGAATAAAGCATTTTAAAATGGGCAAACTAGTAGACATTGAAAATTGTGCAATTCTTGTTTTATGTTAAATGTTTGATTATTCTGTTAAACGTAAAAATCTTAATAAACAGTAGAAATTATTAAAAATAAATAAACATATTAGACTGTTTATTCACATGTTTGAAACTGTTTAATAAAGCCAGCATTTAAAAACATTTTCCAGTTTTTTCTTTATCTATTTGAAAATCTAGTTAAAATATGAAGAATTTTGAACCTACAACTAAGTGTATTTGTACAATAGCAGTAACTGTGTAAAGTGACTATTGTAGGGTAATCAAAATAATAATTAGTCTGTTCTTTTGTTTTTATTTATTTTCATTTTTAGTTTAGTGTATTTAACTTCTGCTTTAAAAAAAAACAGTTTGTTTTTAGATTGTAAAGTTACAATTTTAGAATATAGCCTAGACCTAATGTGATTTGACCCCTTTTTTCTTGTTTTTATAGCCTTCGATATGAACATTGTTTCTAGGACAATATTGGGCAGGATGTGAAATAACATTTCTTTTAATTAAATACAGATATTTTTTTTTTAGATCCCAGCCCTATGGCATTCTTTAAATACTGAATTTGTGAATTCGGACACTTTTCTGTAAGATTATACTTCTGTATATTGTCTATTTCTGTAGAGCTGGACATTTAAATAATGATCAAATTCAGCTTTGAGAATAAAACCAACCTGTTTGTTCATCAGTATCTTCATGTTTTACACTGAATGTTTCTTCAATCGTCATGTCTTCACTCTCCTCTTTAATAAACACATCTTCAGTCTCCTCTTTAATAATTATCTTCATATCTTTACTTTCCTCCTTAATAAACAGCATCTTCATGTCTTCAGTCTCCTCTTTAATAAACGCCATCTTTAAGAAGAGAATAATTAACAGAGTTAATGGTCTTAAATGACCCGGTTAGACAAAAAACACTCAAAACTAACGCTGCAAATTAATTAACTTAATATTTAAGTATTTATGACTGATGAAAACATGATTAGTTAGTTTGTTAGTGTTTGTTGTTCTCGTTCATGTTTGAGCAGCACGTGTCGTGATTCACTGAATCATTTCTCAAAGTGTTTGATTCAATTGACTCGGAGTTGAAAAGTTCAGTTTCTCCATCATTTTACTCTCCAGAGACTGAACTCGTGTTCATGATAAACTGATTTATGATATAGAGAGAGAGAAATGAGACGCAGGTTTACTGTTTCTCATTAGTGGATATGAGCTTTACTCACACAAATATCCTTCATTACAGTTAGATAAACACACAATGTTACATTAAATAGTAAATAAACTAATTTCACGTCGCTTGTTTAAAACAAAACACACAACTATAAATCACTGAACTGTGTCTATCGATTAAAACAGCTTAAATTCTTAAAACAAACCTTTCTTCAGCAGAATCACAGCAGATGCAGGAGCTCGGCGCAATCTTATGACGTCATGTCGTTACTCCAAAATAAAAGTCTTGTCTACAATCCCAGGTGGAAGAAAAATACTATAGTAAATACTATAGTGTTTTTGAACCATACTATAGTAAATTGTAATATAGTATTTACAACACTTTGTTAATGGATTCAACAGCATACTGTAGTACTATAGTGAACTGATAAACTGTTATAAATACTGTAGTATACTTTAGTTTTTACTACAGTAAATTGTAGTGTATATTGTAGTATAATATACCCTAAAGTTGTAGAAAACTTAGCACAACATTGAGTAAAGTAATTTGTTTATATTACTATAGCTGTTATATTATCACAGCAACTATAGCATTACCACAATAAATTAATTCAAGTACTTTACTATAGTCTGGTTCAAAAACACTATATAGTATTTACTATTAAATTACTATAGTATCTTTCCTACTATTTAAATATAACTGTTTTACCAGATAATCTTTGTATTAAAATAAAAACAATGACAAATATGATACAAACATGTTAAAAAGGTTAAATGAGTTCATTCATGTTCATTCACGATCTAAAACACATAGTACACTAAGCCAGCGTTTTTAAAATGTCCCCTTACAGGGAGCCACTACTAAACTCTTCACAAGCTCCTAGGGTTTTGATTTTGGTTGTCATTTGTTGAAATAAATATAAAAATACAGTGTGTTCATGTCATCTGTCCGCTGAATTTGACCCATAATCTCTGATTCTTCTTCTCTGTGATCTTGGAAAAGGGGAATATTTACAATATCAACAGTTGTATGCCTACTCAATATGCTTGATTAAGCATCATTTAAACGTTTCCAACAAATAAATTAATCGACTTCTCTCAGCGTATTGAACACATAGATTTATTTGGCTATTCATATGATGGCTGATCCAGCAGTGAAAAAAAAACAAAAACGAATTATCATGCGATCCGATAAAATAGCTTATATTCCCTGCAAACGATACCATTAAAAATGTGAATGTTCTACTTAATGGCAGAAACAAAACAAAAGGTAAGCAAGTATCCATATTAATTTCAGTGCAAGTAATAGGGGGCAATCCTGTAAAAATGGCGGCGCTGCCCCGGCATGCAATGAGGCATGACGTCGGTTCGCATTCTCTATAGAGGGTATGCATCGACGTCACTTTCCCGCCAGAACACACTCCCTCAGCTGGACTGAGTGGCAAAAGAACCTGCTGCATGACTGGATTTAATAGGGGAAACTGTGAAAACGCGAGTACAACAAATGATTACACTAAAGGTTGGGCTCGAAAGTGTTCATGACGTCAAATAAACCTAATCCACAGATATTGACATGCAGCCAGGAGTCGTGTTTCCTGACATTTATATGTGCCTGATTTCGACACCGGGGAAATACATAAAGCAAATCTGCCTGTGAATATTTTATAACTACAATATAGGTAGGTTTAAATCCGAGTGATCACTTATATCAATGTTATATATTTCGTCATATTGTCCAGCCCTAAAACTTTTATAGATTTTGTCAGTGTTTATTTAAAAACTTAAACCCAATTATGCAGAATATAAGATGGTAAATATTTAACTGATGAGTTGTCAACACAATTTATAACAATACAATATATACAAAATCCAACAATTTGACACAAAATTATATGAATGAGAGAGAATCAGCTCTTGAAGCTCCGCCCTCTCAGCTCATTTGCATTTAAAGGGCACACACTAAAACAGTATGTTTTCACGTAACCCCAAAAAGTGGCAATTTTAACATGCTCTAAAAAAATATCTGTAGGGTATTTTGAGCTTAAACTTCACATACACACTCTGGGGACATCATAGACTTATTTTACATCTTGTAAAATGGGGCATAATAGGTCTTCTTTAATTTTATGAAGAGATGAGAATAAAAGATTTTTATTCAACAAAATCTTCTCTTCTGTGTCATTCTCATTCGTTGTTTACGTCTAGTGCTTCCAGGAACACTGACTCGATAGGCTTGTTTGAGATGAACTGCACCAGCCTGTGTAGTACTCCTGGAAAGAAGTATATGAAAATTAAAGGATTAGTCCACTTTTAAATACACTTTTCCTGATAAATTTACTCACCCCCATGTCATCCAAGATGTTCATGTCTTTCTTTCGTCAGTCGAAAAGAAATGAAGGTTTTTTAGGAAAACATTCCAGGATTTTTCTCCTTACAGTGGATTTCAATGGCTACCAACAGATTGAAGGTCAAAATTACAGTTTCATTGCAGCTTCAAGGGCTTTAAACGATACCAGATGAGGAATAAGGGTCTAATCTAGCGAATCGATCGGTCATTTTTGAAAAAAATACAACCGTTTATGCTTTATAAACAAAATATCGCCTTGAACATACATTCCGCTTCCGCATTCTTCATAACGCTTACGCTGAATGATCTACGCCTTCCCTATTCTACTTACGGAAAGAACGCGGCGCCAGTTTCGTTTTTTTCCGTAACTTTCCCGTTTCTTCACTCTGTTGTTGTACAAGTCCTGAAGGTTGGGCAGGTGCATACCAGTTATCCTTTCAGCTGTCCTAACAATCCGTTGCAGTCTTCTTATATCTGATTTGCTGGCTGACCCAAACCAAACAGTTATAGAAGTGCACAGAACTGACTCAATAACAGCTGAATAAACAGCTGTTTCAGCAGCTCCTGTGGCAGGTTGAACTTCCTCAGCTGGCGAAGGAAGTACAGTCTCTGCTGAGCCCTTTTCACAGTGGAGTCAATGTGATTGTCCCACGTCAAAGCAACAGGTCTGTAGTCATTTAGTCCTGTGATTTTTGGTTTCTTGGGTACAGGGATGATGGTAGAGCGTTTGAAGCAGGAGGGGACTTCACACAGCTCCAGTGATCTGTTGAAGATCAGTGTGAAGATGGATGACAGCTGGACAGCACAGGCTTTAAGACAGGCTGGTGAAACACCATCTGGGCCTTTGGCTTTCCTTATCTTCTGTTTCCTGAAGACTCTGCATACATCCCTCTCACTGATCTGAAGTGCAGGTTGAGAAGCAGGAGGGGTGAGGGTGTTGATGGCTGTGTGGTGAGCCGGTTAGAGCGGGTGTGTCTTTCAAACCTGCAGTAAAATGTATTCAGCTCGTTAGCCAAATGTTGGTTCTCCACATTGCTGGGGGATAGGGTCTTGTAGCTGATGATGGTTTTCAGGCCCTTCCACACTGATTCTGGGTCAGTGGCTGAAAGCTGGTGTTCTAGCTTCTTAGCACTGATCTCCTTATTCAGTGTTCAGATTGGACTTCCACTGCCTGTATCATGGCTCCTATAGAGTCTGACGAAAGCTCCTCTGTGTACTCTGGCATGGTTCTCTCTGAGACTGTGGTCAGCCTGGATAATGCGTCAGTGTCAATGTTTTCCTTCCCTGGTCCATACCGAATAGTGAAGTGGAAATCAGCCTTTTGCTTCCAACTTGGCGGACATCAAAACAAAGGTAAGGGGATTATTGTCACTGTACACTGTAAATGTGGGCACATAGTTAACACTCTGAGGTCTGAGGGTATCGCCGGCGATACCACCGCGTTTTTTTCTTACCAGTGTGAAAGAGACTCAAAATACTCCGTTAATGTTGCACATACAATTAAGAGTTATACACCATTTTAATCTGTGGAATATCTTCTTTTATTTGTGTACACTCAAAGTAAAAACAAAATGTTGTGCTTTTTGCAAAATAAAGAAAACTAACATGATGCATGATCTCTTGTCTCCCTCTGAACGAAGTCCAATCTGATAGTTCTCAGAAAATGAACTGTAACTTAGTGAATACTAATGACACAAAAATTAGACTATGTCTAAAAAAAATTAGAATATGTCTAAAAAAACATTGAAATGTCAGGTTTTAAATCGTGTAAGTCAAATCGAAAACAAACATTCTGTGTTTATGTAATCTGTATGAAAAGAGAGCCATGTCAGAAATCCGTGATTCAGCTCTTTATCTGCTAATGCGGCCACGCCCATGGAGCCAGCGCTATTCAGACGCAAATTCAGAGTCAATGGATGCATACATCGTCTCAATCGTGTATTTATTGTCTTGAAAAGTGTTTTGAATAGCCATAGTTAGCAATCTCTGTCCTCTGTTAGTTCAGTTAGTTCCTGGATTGCCTATTCTTCTTTAGTGCTCAGGCATTTGTGGACTAAAGGTGCACAGAGTGCCCTCCGGCTGCAAGTATGAATTGAAAACACTCACATTGATGACAATAAATAATAAATAAATATTACTCCTCTGTATAGAAAACTGACATAAACATATGAGAATCCATCAATATTTCTCCAAATGTGTATGCTTTTAAGCTAAAAGCCTATATGAAATGCCATAGAGGTAACATAATTGTTCAGACACTTTGCATCACAGAAATACATTATATTTTAAAGAATATAATAGAATACCATTATTTTAAATTGTAATAATATTTCACAGTATTGCTGTTTTTTCTGTATGTTTGATTTACACCATGTTGAGACTTGAATCATGATCACAGAGGGTTTTTTCACAGCCTACCTGACTGAAAGGCCTAATTAATATGCAAGTCATTTCAGGTCATTATTATGTGATTCTTTTGTCTTCTCAGGTGAGAATCACCCATTATTCATGAGGATTCACGCCTCAACGCATACTGTGTTTCTTGACCAAAGTATTCACAATCCCTATTGCTTGTACACTTTTTCTACCACATCTTTTCCTTCCCTTCGCCTCT
The DNA here is from genome assembly GCF_018812025.1 of Megalobrama amblycephala. Taxonomy (NCBI): domain Eukaryota; kingdom Metazoa; phylum Chordata; class Actinopteri; order Cypriniformes; family Xenocyprididae; genus Megalobrama; species Megalobrama amblycephala. The sequence goes on along the minus strand of NC_063044.1, from coordinate 8,559,796 downwards.
CTATTAATGTGCTTGGACACAGAGCTCTGTGAACAGCCAGCCTCTTTTGCAATGACCTTTTGTGTCTTGCCCTCCTTGTGCAAGGTGTCAATGGTCGTCTTTTGGACAACTGTCAAGTCAGCAGTCTTCCCCATGATTGTGTAGCCTACAGAACTAGACTGAGAGACCATTTAAAGGCCTTTGCAGGTGTTTTGAGTTAATTAGCTGATTAGAGTGTGTCACCAGGTGTCTTCAATATTGAACCTTTCCACAATATTCTAATTTTCTGAGATACTGAATTTGGGATTTTCCTTAGTTGTCAGTTATAATCAACAAAATTAAAAGAAATAAACATTTGAAATATATCAGTCTGTATGTAATGAATGAATATACAAGTTTCACTTTTTGAATGGAATTAGTGAAATCAACTTTTTGATGATATTCTAATTATATTACCAGCACCTGTACTCGGTTACATGCATGTCGGCCACTATTCACTCTTTTCCTAAGGCCAACGGGTGGCGGTTAGCCTGGGTGCGAGGGCCCTTTCAGCGCTGCTTGCAGCTTTAATTAACATTACATTTGCGAGTATGACTCTCACTCAGCTTGTAAATAAGTATAACTTGCACACAGCCACTTAAAAACTGCTCACAAGCTTCTATGGGTTTGATTTTGGTTGTCATTTGTTAAAATAAATACAAAAAAAAATACAGTGTGTCGATGTCTGTCCGCTGAATGCCCATACGATTCTCCTCCATGGCCATTTGGGAAAGTGAATATTTACACCCTACCAACAAAGAAATGGATCAACTTCTGTCAGCTTGTTGAACACATTTATTTATTTGGACATTTTCTACCACATAATGGGTGAAGTAGCAGCGTGCATGACACTGTTCTCATGGTAACCAGATCGACATTGTAAACAGAATTCTACAAAACTGAAGTGAAAACACCAAATTATCATTCAATGGGATAAATATCTTCTCTTCCCTGCAAACGATACCATGAAGAATGTTAATATTTAACCAAGCCAAAAAAAATAAGGTAAGCTTTTTTTTGCATAATTCATTTCAGTCTGAGATTGATACAAGTTATCTAAAAAGACATGGATACATAACTTTTAAAGTAAAAAAAAAATAACAATACAATTACGTAAATGATAAAAGCTCATTGTGGTTTCTTGGTTTGATAGAAGTGAGCAACCGTAAATGATGCAAAAAATTGGAATTTGGAGTTTTTGATAGGATTCCTATATAGTAAATTACTCCTTGCTCTCCTGCCGCATTTCGCATGCAGCAATGACGTCATGTGCAAACAACCTATAGAGAAGGCATAGGACGTAGCGTAAGCTTTGTGAACTGCGAGAGTTTCACACTTTTAACATTTAAAGAGGCTGTTGTGTTGACCTTGATTTATAGTAATATTGAGCTGTTCAATTTGGATTTTAGAAAATAATGAATCAAACAAATACATTTCTTATTTTCACTGGCATTTCTGAACTAGTGCATCTTCCAAGCCTAAATTCAGCATGAGTAAAAAACTTAAATACTGTTAAAGTCTCAGATACTCCAAGACTTTTACTCCAAGTTGTATTAGAATTGGTGATTTGTAACTTGTAATATGGAGTAATTTTTGCTGTAAGGTATCTGTACTTTTACTCAAGTTTTGTTTTCAGGTACTCTTTACACCTCTGCTCTTTCCACAGTGACGACTTCTAAAAGAGTTCTCTTTCGAGTGAATTTTCATGTGGCAGAATCTGTTATATTCATTTTCTTCAGGAAATGTACATTCTAACCTAGTAACCTATAAATCTGAAACCCTTTCTACACTGATCACATGTGTATGGCTTCTCTCCAGTAAGAATTTTCATGTGGTGATAAAGCATACATTTTTTTGTGTGAAACTCTTTCTAGGCTGATCACATGTAAAAGGCTTCTCTCCAGTGTGAATATTCATGTCCCCCCTAAGGCTTTTTTGTGTTTATAATTGCTAAATTATTATATTAATATATTTGATATATTTTTATTTTATATATTTGATTGTGTTTATTGATATGCCATACTTTATTTTGCTGTAGCCTACAGACAAAGTTAATACACTCAGAAAGTCCAGTTATGGATGACAAGAACAAACAAATGTCAAGTTTTTCAACTTCGAATCTTCAGTTTCTGGCCTCCTAGTGATGTGAAATAAGAGCAGGAGTTAACTCAGGGTGATTATTTTTACTTTATTTTGTATTTGATCTGCGCATTTTGGATGTGGCGTCCGTCAAAAATAGTCTGGGACACTTCTGAAACACACCGCGGCTCAACTGGTGTAAACACGAGCATTGACCAGAATGGCCGCGTATCAGCTTCAGTAGCCGCGTCGCAGCCACAACGTGACAAGTGTGCGGCGTAAACAAGGCTTAAGGCTTTTCTCCAGTGTGAGTGCTCATGTGGGCTGTAAGGCATTTTTTCCAACTGAAACTCTTTCCACACTGTTGGCAGGTGAAAGGTTTCTCTCCAGTGTGAGTTCTCATGTGGGCTGTAAGGTTTCCTTTGTCACGGAAACTATTTCCACACTGTTGGCAGGTGTAAGGCCTTTCTCCAGTGTGAATTCTCATGTGGACTTTAAGGTGTAATTTTCTCCTGAAACTCTTTCCACAATGTTGGCAGGTGAATGGGTTCTCTCTAACATGAATTCTCATGTGGGCTACAAGGTTTCCTTTATGACTGTAACTCTGTCCACATTGTTGGCAGGTGTAATCCTTTTCTCCAGTGTGAATTCTCATGTGGCCTTTAAGGTTTCCTTTTTGTGTGAAACTCTTTCCACACTGTTGGCAGGTGTAAGGCCTTTCTCCAGTATGAATTCTCATGTGGACATTAAGCATGTCTTTACTTGTGAAACTCTTTCCACACTGTTGGCAGGTGTAAGGCCTTTCTCCCGTATGAATTCTCATATGGACTTTAAGCATGTGTTTATGTATGAAACTCTTTCCACACTGTTGGCAGGTGTAAGGCTTTTCTCTAGTGTGAACTCTCAAGTGGACTTGAAGGTTGCTATGTTGATTAAAAGTCTTTCCACACTGTTGGCAGGAGAAATAACTTGTAGTTCCTGTCTTTTGAGCTCCATTTTGTGAAGAAACCTGTTTTGATCTTTCTTTAGTCATGAAATTATAATGTTTTTTCTCTTCTTTTTCATTAAGTTCATGACTCGCCTCTCTCAGTGTCATTAGGTCTAGGGCAAAAATAGACATAAAACAATTTAGACATTTAAAGCATCAAAACCAACAACATGTATAAATTCAATTTTCAATTCTAGGGCACCTTTAATAGTGATGGTAGCCCGTTTAGGAAAACAGCATTCTTGTTTTTTATTACTGCAGTATGTTTTAACTGAGTTTCTTTTTGTGTGTGCTTCACTCATGTTTCCCTTTTTCCTCAAGATGGTGCACAAGCCTCAACAGCGCAACCTTGTTATTGAAAGTAAATGATGAAAAGGATGAAATGGCTGAAATGCATCTTTACGCACAACTGCCAGCCTGCATGGAGAGCTGTGCTCTAAATCACTCACAAATCTTATGATAATTTGATAATCTCCATTTAGATTTCACACTATTAGTTGTTTTCATGCCTTTTGCACAACATTGCACCATTTCATGCTTTTCATCTTCAAAAAGATCTTTCTTCCTCCCCATATTGCATGAGAACTGTGACTTCCTTAATAATGTGGAACAACCTCTAAGTAGAGTTTCCATAGACCTGGCAAATTATTTTGTCTGAGACTGATACCAGTTATCTAAAAAGACATGGATACATAAACATTTTCTTAGAAAAACTAAAATCTGAATGTTTATTGTGCTGAAATCTTACTGATATGTCACTTGCATTATAATTTGGAACGCGGTGTACATCGATCTAGTATGAGTTCACGGCTGGGAAGTCAAGGGCTTGACTGCTGTTCCAGTTTCACGGGTAGAAGGTTGGAAAAACACGGGTTACGGGTTGCCTGGAATGGGGCATTCAGCTGCAACCCTGATCAGACACACCTGAAGCAGTGAATTAAGATCTTCAGGGGCACTTGATAATTACAGGCAGGTGTGTTCGATCAGGGTTGGATCTGAACCAAAGAGCTTAGAACCCAGTAGGCGACACTTTGATACTTTTTGGGTAACAGCCACTAGATGGCGCTCCAGCAGCGTGGCCGCCATTATGGGGTGAAAATACTAACTGGACCATAGAATCCTTCACATCTTACGCACCCAAAATCTGAGAATTTCACTGCCAAATCAGAAGCGCAATAGAACAGTTTTTTAAATTAAGTCAGCAGTAAATTGTATGGCTCCGACAGTAAATGTTGTATTGTCTTTTATTTGTTTTATTTGACCAGTTGTGAAATCCAACCATTCAACCTTCTGAGGTAACATAGTTAGCCTACTTTATTGAGTATTTCCATTTTATGCAACTTTACACATTTATTAATAATAAATTAATAATGAAGATCATCATGTTTGCAGCGAACAATATATTTCAGACCTAGTGGAGTAATAGTGATAATAGTATCTAGGTCTGAATAGAAAAATACAACAAATATATTGTTTACAAGTAGTGCGTTGATTCAGCATGGTATGTAGGGGTGTTTTCACACCTATGGATCGTTTGTTTTGTTCTAAAAACAGGGACTAAATTTGTTACAATGTTGCATTTTTTTCTTGGTTTGGTTTGGTTCGCTTTCACATGGCAACATTTCCAAGCGTACCAAATGTTTATGGAAGACACATGCGAGAAAAACTGTCCTCTTATTGGTCAGAGTTTTCTCAGCGTCATCCATAAATAATGATTGACAAGTTTGCTCCATAAGCTTATCGTGTCTGTATTTGTAATTGACGAGACACACGCAAACACTATATGAAAGTAGCCATCATTCCCACTGTTAAATTATATACTCTCTGGATGTTGTTGTCTAGTAGGCTGTGTCGAGACCATACAGGTGCTGGTCATATAATTAGAATATCATCAAAAAGTTGATTTATTTCACTAATTCCATTCAAAAAGTGAAACTTGTATATCGTATTCATTCATTACGCACAGACCGATATATTTCAAATGTTTATTTCTTTTAATTTTGATGATTATAACTGACAACTAAGGAAAATCCCAAATTCAGTATCTCAGAAAATTAGAATATTGTGAAAAGGTTTAATATTGAAGGCACCTGGTGCCACACTCTAATCAGCTAATTAACTCAAAACACCTGCAAAGGCTTTTAAATGGTCTCTCAGTCTAGTTCTGTAGGCTACACAATCATGGGAAGACTGCTGACTTGACAGTTGTCCAAAAGACGACCATTGACACCTTGCACAAGGAGGGCAAGACACAAAAGGTCATTGCAAAAGAGGCTGGCTGTTCACAGAGCTCTGTGTCCAAGCACATTAATAGAGAAGGCGAAGGGAAGGAAAAGATGTGGTAGAAAAAAGTGTACAAGCAATAGGGATAACCGCACCCTGAAGAGGATTGTGAAACAAAACCCATTCAAAAATGTGGGGGAGATTCACAAAGAGTGGACTGCAGCTGGAGTCAGTGCTTCAAGAACCACTACGCACAGATGTATGCAAGACATGGGTTTCAGCTGTCGCATTCCTTGTGTCAAGCCACTCTTGAATAACAGACAGCATCAGAAGCGTCTCGCCTGGGCTAAAGACAAAAAGGACTGGACTGCTGCTGAGTGGTCCAAAGTTATGTTCTCTGATGAAAGGAAATTTTGCATTTCCTTTGGAAATCAGGGTCCCAGAGTCTGGAGGAAGAGAGGAGAGGCACACAATCCACGTTGCTTGAGGTCCAGTGTAAAGTTTCCACAGTCAGTGATGGTTTGGGGTGCCATGTCATCTGCTGGTGTTGGTCCACTGTGTTTTCTGAGGTCCAAGGTCAACGCAGCCGTATACCAGGAAGTTTTAGAGCACTTCATGCTTCCTGCTGCTGACCAACTTTATGGAGATGCAGATCTTCAATTTTCCAACAGGACTTGGCACCTGCACACAGTGCCAAAGCTACCAGTACCTGGTTTAAGGACCATGGTATCCCTGTTCTTAACTTGGCCAGCAAACTCACCTGACCTTAACCCCATAGAAAATCTATTGGGTATTGTGAAGAGGAAGATGCGATATGCCAGACCCAACAATGCAGAAGAGCTGAAGGCCACTATCAGAGCAACCTGGGCTCTCATAACACCTGAGCAGTGCCACAGACTGATCGACTCCATGCCACGCCGCATTGCTGCAGTAATTCAGGCAAGAGGAGCCCCAACTAAGTATTGAGTGCTGTACATGCTCATACTTTTCATGTTCATACTTTTCAGTTGGCCAAGATTTCTAAAAATCCTTTCTTTGTATTGGTCTTAAGTAATATTCTAATTTTCTGAGATACTGAATTTGGGATTTTCCTTAGTTGTCAGTTATAATCATCAAAATTAAAAGAAATAAACATTTGAAATATATCAGTCCTGTGTGTAATGAATGAATATAATATACAAGTTTCACTTTTTGAATGGAATTAGTGAAATAAATAAACTTTTTGATGATATTCTAATTATATGACCAGCACCTGTATATGAATGTTATAATGAAGCAAAGCGAGAAAAAGGCTTCGTCAGGATTCTCGCACAGAGAAGTGCGATTACACAACACTTAAGATGAAGAGGCGCTTGTTGGTTTTCAACTATGGTAAATAATAGAATCAGACACTACCACTTTTACCGTTAATTGGGTCGGACTGCTTTCACATCTCAAGTGAACCGCTCCAGAGTTCGTTTGAAAGTGTACCAAGACCACCTCTTCAAGGAGGTCTCCCTACGCTTCTTTGTTTGGCTTTTGGTGCGCACTTGAGTGTGATTGCTGCTTTCACACCTGCCCAAACAAAGCCCACCAAAGGGGGAAACAAACTCTAGTACGATTCAACCAAACTAAATGAGGCAGGTGTGAAAGCACCCTAAGACTCTCGCTCTCTTAATCTCTTTGCCTGTGAGTGAGAAACACACTCAGCACTCTCAGCAAAACTCTGGTGAGTTGTGCGTCTCACTAGTGTTTGCAGTACTTTAAATACAAGAACGCATTGATTGAGCTGAATTGAAATAGTACAGAATGAAATCCTGTCCAGCACGGTGCGGGAGGGCTCGTGTTCTTCAGATACAATGACAGACTTCGTGTTTTAAAGCGAAACAGACACTGGAATGAATAATTATCTCGGCCATCTCTGATATAAACAGCATGGACTTTAAGATCATCTAACTGCATGGCGTAAAATTACGATAACGACGCAATTTCACATGCTTCAGTAATTTATTTGCATTAAATGCATTATTTTAATGCATTAAAAATTTTGAATTAATAACGCATGCATTAACGTTGACAGCCCTAATCAAAATGTAAAGTCTAATGTTAAAATGCATGTTTTTATGTGTCCTTTTAATAAGAATAATAGTTATTAGCATGAACATTACTAGTATATTGATGGTTTATTAGTACTTAAAAAGTTCATATTAATGCATTATTCTGCAAGACCTTATTATATATCATTAATACTGCCCAATACTTAAACTTAGCAACTACTTTAAATAAGCAGTAATCAGGAGTTTATTGAGGCAAAAGTCCTTGTTAATAGTGAGAACTGGACCCTAAACTTAAGTGTGCCAGAATAATTTAAGAATTTTTATATTATTTATTTCAAAGAATTAAAAGAGGAGTTTCATGTTTATCCTAGTATTATTTATGAACTCATCAAGGTTGATATAATACTAAGAAAGTAATAAGTAA
>NC_063044.1:8482028-8544528 GCF_018812025.1 Megalobrama amblycephala | reverse complement strand
TGGACTTTAAGGCTTCCTTTCTCATTGAAACTCTTTCCACACTGTTGGCAGGTGTAAGGCTTCTCTCCAGTATGAATTCTCATGTGGACTTTAAGGCTTCCATTTTGTGTGAAACTCTTTCCACATTGTTTGCAGGTGAAAGGTTTCTCTCCAGTGTGAATTCTCATGTGGACTTTAAGCTTGTCTTTATGTGTGAAACTCTTTCCACACAGTTGGCAAGTGAAGGGACTCTCTCTAGTGTGAACTCTCAAGTGGACTTGAAGGTTTCTATGTTGATTAAAAGTCTTTCCACTTTTAGTTTCTGTCTTTTGAGCTCCTTTTTGTTCATGACTCACCTCTTTCAGTGCCATTAGGTCTAGGGAAGAAATAGACATAAAACAATTTAGACATTTAAAGCATAAAAATCAACATGTATGATCTATACCCTATCCTATCTTATGAATCAGGGATGGGCAGCTTTGGTACTGGAGGACCACTCTTTTGCAGAGCCAAGTTTCATCCCTAATCAAATACACCTGCCCTTGATTTTCAAGCATTCCTGTAGATTTAAGGCTGATTTATACTTCTGTGTTGCGTGTACCCTGTAGGTATGGCGTAGGCTGTGAGTGCCACACATAGACTACAATGTAGCCTGATGTGCACCTCTTCGAAAATGTAACAATGCGTCAATTCTACACGGACCACAAGCCCTATGATTAGTTTGCTGATTTGCTGTTTCTCTGCCCCCTCTATTTGTAAGCTTCTCTGACAACGTACATGACAAGCTGCTTCTTCTTTGGCTTTGGCCTTGATACTCAACATGACCATGGACACTGCCTACCAGTGGTCTGGATGCACGTCGACGCGGACAATGACGCAGAAGTATAAATGATAACAGACGCATAGCCTACGGTGCAGAGGCTCCGGCGTAGGTCTGACACAGAAAATCAGCCTTTACGATTAAATAATGGGGTTGGGTTAAATTTTGCAGGTGTCTTTGATCAGGGATGGAGCTAAACTCTGTAGAATAGTGTCCCTCCAGGACCAGAGTTGCCCATCCCATCTATAGACTTATACTCATTACACCAGTGGCTTTCAAACCTGGTCCAAAGGGACCCACCACTGCACATTTTGTATGTATCCTTTATTTTTCCAATCTGGTTAAGATCATCAGCTTGTTAGAAGATTGCTGACATTGATGGAGGAATTTGCAAACTACAATTCCTGTTCATCACTGAAAAGTGCTTTACTATTCAATAAGTAAAAGAAGATTTGTTGTTTTAATGATGTGAGACATAGCACACACAATTGTAATAGCCATTCTGTACTCCGGTTGTGACCTCACTTCATCCGTACCATGTCCAAGCCTGATCCAACCGTGCCTTTTCAAACCGGGCCAGGGCACGGTACAGAGAGATCACACTAGTGACATTAGACGGAAATAATGAACGCGCACACCGAGGGCTTGGTACGCCTACAGATGGTCGCTTTCGCCCTATTATCAAGATTCATCGCTCCAGAGATGTTGCTACAATTCTGACCACAGCTAGACGCAAAGGCCAGCTTCAATACGAGGATCAACTTCTCTGTATCACTCCTGACATTCCTCCTACAGTTCGCCCTGCGAGGATAGCCTTCAACCCGATCTGTGCGGAACTAATTAAGAAAGGCATTCGCTTACAAATAAACTTAATGGCCGTGTTGGTCTTCAAGGCGTATGGCATTCAGAAAACTTTCAGAGACCCGAAAGATGCCAAAGCATATGTGAACTCTTATCTTCAGTTTTTCAATGAGTGTTTGTCTTTTTTCTTTATGATCCGTGTATGTTCTATGACATGATTTATATGACTAATGATGGGTGGCCGGCAAAAATACGGGAGAGTTTATTTATGTATAAACCTTTATTTGCCATGAAGCTTTTGATTTTTGATTTAAGCTAGGATATTGAGCAGGCGTGTATTTTTCTTCTCTCTGCGTTTTTGAATGATAAACAGATCCCAGTTTTTCATTTTTGTACCTCAGGAGTTTTAGACATAGAGAGATCCAGAGATCAAAATCCCCTCTCCTTCCCGTCTTTTACTCCTATGTATAGTTTACTTTTCTACTTTATTTAACTTTTTATCACTTCTTAAATGGCTGTTGGTGTCAAGTTGAAGGGGCCTAAATAGTCCAGTGAAATGAGCTGCTACTATGGACTTTTTGTGCAAACATAGCATAGTAGTCCATTTTTCTTGCTTGCTCCTCAGCTTCAAATAAATCTAAAGGTGTGGCGATTATATGTCAGCGTAATCTGCGCTTTAAGCTGTTGGATACTTTGGCAGATAGCAAAGGTAGATTATCAGTTGCGAAAATTCATATAGAAAAAAAGAGATGTTGCCTTAGTTTCAATTTATGCTCCTAATACTTTTGAAAAAGAATTTAATGAACAAATCACCAAGGTACTTCTGGAGCTTTCTGGCTTCAAATTCATTATTGGCACTGATTTTAATGCTGTTGTTGACTGTTCAGTTGATAGGTCGGGAAACTCCAAAAAATTAGATCAAAAATGTGCTTCTGAGGCTTACGTTCCTGGATCAATGATACCGGGGTGGTGGATCTTTGGCGTATAATAAATCCTGATGTTAAAGACTACACCCATTTATCATTTAGTCACAAATCTTTCTCTCGTATTGACTTTATTTTTTCTTCTAGAGGTTTGTTTCATAATATTGTTAATGTTAACTTATTGCCAGTGGCATTTTCCGACCATAAGGCAGTGATTACTTCTGTTTTGTTTAACTCTAATCCAGTTTGGGCCCTAGATGGCGTTTCAACACCATGCTTCTCTGAGATGAAGCATTCAAAACTAAGTTTTCAAGTGAACTAACAGACTTTGTTAATGTAATTAAAGGTTCAGTTGATGACCCGAGGATACTCTGGGATGTTATCAAAGGGTTTATTAGGAATTTTACTGTATGTTATGCTTCCAGTTTACGGAAAGCTTAATCATATAGATTACAGCATCTAAACTCTCAGCTCAAGATGTTCTGTTACAACAAAGTTATGATGAGGATGTAAGGCTTCAATTTGATCTTGTGAAAAAGAAATAAATGCATTAATAAATTAATAATAATACATTTTAAAGCAGCGTGCAGAATTTTTAATTCATAGAACATAGCAGTTGTACTATTTTAATGGGGCTAGACCCAGCCATTTACTAGCCCTTAGATTGAGGATTTTTCAGATATCAGCGCTATTAGGTCAAAAGATGAACCCTCACAGGTTAATAATACTTTTCGCAGTTTTTACTCTGAATTATATAGCTCAGAGGTATCACATAACCAGGATACTTGTAAAAGTTTTCTAAACAAAATACGTCTTCCCAAGCTATCTGAGGAAGACTCTCTAAAATTAGATACCCTAATTACCATAGATAAGCTTAAAGAGGCTGCTTCCAAAATGTGTAGAGGTAAATCCCCTATGTTAGATGGAATTCCCCCAGAATTTTACACAGCCTTCTGGGACAGACTGGGCCCTCTACTTTTTGATATGATTCAAGTCGCTGTCGAAAGAGGGTCTTTTTTCTAGAGATGTGAATATTGCAGTTATTTCCCTCTTGCTCAAAAAGGACAAGGACCCTAATGATTGCTCAAGTTATAGGCCTTTGTCCCTACTAAAGCTGATCTGAAAATTTATGCTTAATTTCTTGCACAAAGGCTTTAGCCGGTCATGACTAAGCTTGTCAATTGTGACCAGACAGGTTTCATTAGAACTAGGTTAGCATCTGATAATGTTAGAAGATTACTTCATATAATACATGGCACTTCTTCATTGACTCTGCCTGCTGTGGTCCGTTCTCTAGATGCTATGAAAGCCTTTGATCGTCTGGAATGGCCATATCTGTGGTCTGTGTTGAAGGTCATGGCTTTGGGGTCCTCTTACATTCATATGATCAAGGTGTTGTATGCAAATACCACAGCCATGGTGTGACAACTTGTTCTTCATTGATTGATATAGCCAGAGGGTCTCGACAGGGATGCCCTCTAAGTCCGTTTCTTTTTGCACTTTCTCTTGAGCAACTGGCACAGACAATACGCATAGATAAATCAACCGAATCACAATATGTGGAACCAGTCATCACATTTCACTATATGCAGACAATGTCCTCATTTATTTAGGTAACCCATTGCATTGGTAATCCATTATGCAAAACACTGCATCATTTCCAAGTTATGGAAAAACAACATTCTTATTGTACAGTACTACTCAGAGCATGTAGTCAAGATCTAAATCATTTAAGAGGCAATTTATTAGCAGATGGAGAACCAAATATGTATTGTGGGCAAGACAAAAGGCTCTGAAAGATCAGCAGAGAGGTGATGTGACTCTGGACAATCAGCGGAGACGTGAAGTGACGTGACTCTGGACGATAAGCAGAGACGTGACATGACTCTGGACGATCAGCAGAGATGGGACATGACTCTAGACGATCAGAGGAGACGTGACTCTGGAAGATCAGCGGAGATGAGTGGCTCTGGGAGGTCTGCTGAGACATGACAAGGCTCTGGGAGGTCTGCTGAGACATGACAAGGATCTGGAAGGTCTGCTGAGACGTGATGAGGCTCTGGAAGGTCCGCTGAGAAGTGACAAGACTCTGGAGGGTCTGCTGAGATGTGACGAGGTTCACGAAGATCAACTGTGACTTGATGAGGTTCATGAAGATCAACTGTGGCATGACTGGGCTCACGAAGATCAACTGTGACTTGACTGGGCTCACGAAGATCAACTGTGACTTGACTTGGCTCAGGAAGATCAACTCTGACTTGATTTGGCTCAGCAAGATCAACTGTGACTTGATTTGGTGTTGTGATGGCCAACATTTTGTGAGTGGGTTCTAGCGCAGCCACCATTAAAGGCATAGAAGTAATGTTGTGTTCCTCCGCGACTCCCACAGTGAACGAAGGACCACACAAAATTAAGGCATAGTCCATAAAGTCTCTTAGACTGCAACTGAACTTCCCTTATGGAAACCAGGATTTTTTGGGCTCATTTAGGCCAAATCGAAAAATGTCCTTTAAAGCCACATCATCAAATGGAACTTGAAACATAACTCACAGAATTGATGAACATATTCCTCAATGGATAAGTCTCTTTGCCAAAGACGTAGTAGCTGGTCGACTGGATCCATGGTTGGACTGGAAACGCTCATAAAGGGTGCTGGATCTTGGTTTGGCTGACTATTCTGTAACGTATGGGACGGGACAACGGAGTTGGAGATCCACGCACAGGCTTTATTAATAGGATGAGCGTAGTCATACAGGCAGAGGGTCAAACACCAGCAAACAGATACAAGAAGGCAAGGCAAAACAGTAATCCAAACACAGGCAAATGTCTAGGCAGGAAGCAAACGATGATAAACAAGGAAACAGTCCAGGTTCAAAAACACAGGCACGGCAAGGAACACGGAGACAAGGTTGGATACAAGGCTAAACAATCCACCTTTTTCCTCACTTCTCCATGGGGGGCGCCATATTGGTGATTTACTTCTGGTAGGATGCTCTGAGCTTCCGTTTAGTAATTGTTATCAGCTAGACGACGTTCCTAGTGATGGCGAATAGGTTCTGGGAGAATTTGTGCTGTTAAAGGTTGTCACAACAGCTACAGAAAGCTCAAAAAACTTATGGAAGATGAGTGTTACGACCACAAGCCAACAACAAAAGCGGAATGTAAATGTCCAAAACCATTTAAATTGCACAAGATGCCAACCAACGATGATGCCAAGATGCCAAAAGACAATGGCTCGCTGCACTTAATTTGAAATTACTGCCACGTAACATCCATGTATGTTCATTCCATTTTGTGGACAGACAACCAACAATGGAAAATCCTCATCCTGAACTTTGGCTTGGATACGATCATCCATTAAGAAAGAAGAGAAGATGACAAACTTGTCTGGACCAATGTGAGTCTATTCACTAACGTTATTTACAAGGCTAAAGTGCTACTAGGTCAGCAGAATTAATCAAAATACGGCTTATGATATAGATACTGTGTTTTTATGCGTGCTTAAACATCTTTAAGAAACCAGCCTTTCCTTCAGCACTTGAATGTTAACTTGTAGCATAAGTGTACGCGTTGCGTTGTTTTCACTGCCTGATTCAGATTGGACAACAAGAGGAGTTTGATTCATTTAACATATGACTTTAGCATCGGCTCTTTAAATGAACCATTCTCACTCACAAAATCGTATGTAGTTTGATTCAGTATGATGAATCATTTAAATGAGTCTGACTTGAACTCAAATTTAAGCTCCACTTTGAGTGTCAACCAGGCACTATTTTTTAATGGATATAAGGAAGTTGTGTTTTTATTCTGTTCCCTTTTGTCAAAGAGGTCTTGTTCTTGTAAAGAGTTTACCCAAGTGTGCAGACCCTTAAAGGTGCCATCGAATGGAAAATTGACTTTGAACAAGAGTTCAGTACATGGAAATGACATACAGTGAGTCTCAAACACCAGTTTCCTCCTTCTTATGTAAATATCATTTGCTTAAAAGACTTCAGAGGAACAGGCGAATCTCAACATAACACCAACTGTTACGTAACAGTCGGGATCATTAATATGTACGCCCCCAATATTTGCAAAAATATTGAAACAATAAAGAAACAATAAGGGCCACAACACCAGAGGCATTTAAGCTGTATTATCCCAAGTTTACTTGTATCTTAGACTGCAGTGAAAATGAAATCCAAAAGCCAAGGAACCTGGACTCAAAGTCTGAATCACTACTATGCTTGCAACACTATTAAATATTTAGTGGCTATTGCACCTTGTGGTCTAGTAATGTTTATATCAGCAGCATATGGGGGCCGCTGTAGTGACAAATCTATCACGTGTGACTTTGGTATTCTTGAATACTTTAAACTGGGAGATGCAGTGATGGTGGATAGGGTTTTTTGATTAGAGACTTGTTGAATGAAAGACAAGTCAACTTGATAATTCCTCACTTCGCCAACAAAACAGCTGACAGAAGAAAAAGTCACATGCAGTCGCAGGATTGCAAATGTACGGATACACGATGAACGTGCAATTAGGAGACTGAAAGTGTACAAGGTGTTGTCTCAAACCTTGCCTATCACTCTTATGCCAAAGATTGATAAAATTCTCTGTTTATGTGCAGCTTTAGTAAATTTGCATGGTAACCTGATCCGTGAAGCAGATAATTAATGCTCAAACTGTTGTATGTGGTGAAATTTGTACATATGTATTTAATCACAATACTTGACATTTTTAATTCTTAAAAAAATCTCTCCCAATATATATATTTTTGGGTACTTTGTACATACACTTTTTAAATTAGTCTAAAAAACATTCAATACAAAACGCAAAACCTGTAAACAAGGAAATATAAAATAAATCCAAAATTTTGAAAACAGATGACAGATTACCAGAACATTTTTTTCATCTTACATGTCAGGATCTGTACACTTTTAAAAAAAACACCTCTTGTTAGTCTTTGTTTGTACCAGTAGTTTCAGGTTTTTTGACAATATTTAGGTATTTGTCATTCAGTTTGAGTCGTCCAGCAATGAATTCATCCACTACCCTTAAAAAGCATTACAGTAGAGGTCTGCATTCCCGTGGCTCTCCGCGGGACCCGATAAGATTTCTTTTGGCTTAGCCTATAGTTTTGAGTGACATGTTAAAGGCTATTTAATTTAAAGGTGCCCTTGATTCAAAAATTGAATTTACCTTGGCATAGTTAAATAACAAGAGTTCAGTACATGGAAAAGACATACAGTGAGTCTCAAACCCCATTGTTTCCTCCTCCTTATATAAATCTCATTTGTTTAAAAGACCTCCAAAGAACAGGCGAATCTCAACATAACACCGACTGTTACGTAACAGTCGGGGTGAACGCCCCAATATTTGCATAATGCCAGCCCATGATGTTCCCAACATTATAAAAGGCATTAGACAAGGGCAGCCATTAACGTCTGGAGCTGCACACAGCCGAATCATCAGACTAGGTAAGCAAGAACAACAGCGAAAAATGGCAGATGGAGCAATAATAACTGACATGATCCATGATATCATGATATTTTTACTGATATTTGTAAATTGTCTTTCTAAATGTTTCGTTAGCATGTTGCTAATGTACTGTTAAATGTGGTTAAAGTTACCACCGTTTCTTACTGTATTCACGGAGACAAGAGAGCCGTCGCTATTTTCATTTTTAAACACTTGCAGTCTGTATAATTCATAAACACAACTTCATTCTTTATAAATCTCTCCAACAGTGTAGCATTAGCCGTTAGCCACGGAGGACAGCCTCAAATTCACTCAGAATAAAACTTTAACATCCAAATAAATACTTTACTCACATAATTCGAAGCATGCATGCAGCATGCATGACGACATCTTGTAAAGATCCATTTGAGGGTTATGTTAGCTGTGTGAACTTTGTAAATGCGCTGTAATATAGTCGACAGCTCGTGTGGCAGGGAGCACGTGATTTAAGGGGGCGGCGCCGAGTGTAAATCAGTGCATTGTTAATGATGCCCCAAAATAGGCAGTTAAAAAAATGAATTTAAAAAAAATCTAGGGGGTATTTTGAGCTGAAACTTCACAGACACATTCAGGAGACACCTTAAGACTTATATTACATCTTGTGAAAGAACGTTCTTGGGCACCTTTAACCTATTTTTCTCTGTGATATTTAGCCTATTATTCTTTGTGACATTTTTTTCTCTGACATTTTTTAGGGTGTTGACAGCATCATAGACAAATAACAAATATAAATTTTGTATATATGCAACATTTTATATCTGTTATCCCCAATCACTCTCCTTCTTTAGGGGATTGCCTCGTTCTCACTCCCATACTTCGTAGCCGCATTACCCTAAAAAGGTAGGGAAGAGATGCTCTCTCATGAATTTATCAGGATTTGTTGTAACTCATACTAGTACACCTTTAGCTGAACTAGCAGTGATCCTTATCTGTCTTGCACTATGCCAGACCTCTGACAAGCTCTGATTTTGTGTTTGAATATCCAATTCAGCTGCCTGGTCCCTGTTCATTTCTATGTATTTGTTGTAAAATGCTTCACATTTACTTCAAGTCAAAGTTCTTCCCATGTGGCTGATGGGGTTCTAAGCTCTTAGTGTCATCTGTCTGCTCCGATACATTGGTATCACTGGACTATTTTTTAATTCAAAAATTGGTTTTGTGTCAATTACGCAGGAGCATCCAGCAGTTTCCACTACTACATTATTTTGTAACATAACCCACGTGATGTGATTGGGTTTATTTCAAGCCTGACTCGGCTCTACCTCCGCTTTTAGGAACGTGAACTGCTGATGATTGTGACAAAGAATTCTTAAAATTTTATTACTCTGTAGGTAATTGTATGCTTCCATGCTTTTATAATTTCTTAGCTCCTCGCCGTCTACACCCTCAGACAAAACAAGATAATTGAATATGTCAACATATGTGACTGCTGGCCATTGTTTCATATCATCAATCCAGGAGGTGGCGCTGGTCAACTTCGTAGGATGAGGAACAGACAAAGTTACGTTGTTTATGGTCTTTTTTTAAATAGTCTTGCTGCCACCGCAAACTAATGTTGCCATCGCTTGTTGACATTATGGACATTAAAATGAAGTAAAGCAGCTTATAAAGTGTCACTGTTGGGAAACAGGTGTGAATGTGATCAGTGCTCTAGTTCTACAGTAAGTCCACTTGAAGGAGTGAATTCGGACACTTTTCTGTAAAATTATACTCAGGGAATACGTATTTCAAATACAAAATAGTATTTTGTAATTTGTATTTGATAGAGTTGATGAAAATGGCTTTGTATTTTGTATCAAAATACTTTATTGTTTTGTATTTTTAAAATACTGTAAAATACTTTGTAAGAAGTCTACATGATGACATCATAAAAATGCAACCTCTGATTGGTGCTTGCGCAATAGTTTGCCCAGACTCGTTGAGTTCAGAACAGATGTAAAGTTTAGATTTTGGTTTTAGTAGCTTAGGCTAAAATAGTTGACTAATTTACATAATGTTCTTAAACTATTATACCGAGCAGCAGCCCCCTATATCTATGATTAACATTCAAATGATTAATTAGTTAGAATCTAGTTGCTATTAATACAGGTGCCATCAGTTGTCGTCTTATGAATGACTTGTGAGTCAGTGAGTCAGTGTTGCTGATGCAAAGTAGGCCCTTTGTTACCAAACACCAAGTAACTAAATTAGGATACAATTATTAGCGAGTCATTCACAAACATTAAACTGTTGGTTACTTTAAAACTAACCTTCATCTGCGAGATCACAGGCATATATGAGTATCTGATCTGTTAAAGCCACAATATGTAAATTTTCACTGCTAGAGGTCGCTTATTCAGTCACTTATCCTTGATTTTGTGAAATAAATACGTTACCGTTTAATGTTGGAGCTGAACGAGGCAGCTGGAGCGAATGTTAATGAGAGACGAGCCTCGAGAGCAGGAACTTTTATTATGCCACAGTCGCTGCTTCCGCTTTTTTTCGGTCGTATGTGGGGTAATGTGTGCTATCATATTAGATACATTTGATTGTTGAAAGTTGTTATAATGCTACTCTGTGTGTTCGCTCAGCAGCTGCTATGAGACACTTGTTGCACACTGCAGTAAGCTAGATCGATATTAATCATGGTAAAACATGGTACTCGCGGTAAAACAAGAAAACGAGATTTAAACAAGAAGCTATATAACGTATAGTTTTCTGTTGATGAATGAATCCAAACAGTTCCTCATTTGTCTAATAAAACATATAATATGTTTTATTAGACAGATGAGGAATATAAATCGTCTTTGTTTCCATGGTTTCTACTAAATAAAACTGGAAATTGACGGTATGATTTAATTGATAGGCGACGCACAGACACGGCCTGTGTCCTGTTTAAAATTGCTTATTTCTCTGGATTTAATAATTCTTGGAAACATTTGGGATAATATAAGTACACAAGTCAACAAAATATATAACATTGTTCTAGAGGTTTTTAAATATTTTAATCCAAAAATCTTACTGTACATATTGTCCCTTTAACTAGTTTCATATGTCAGATTTATTGCAGAGAAAAGCTGTCACTATCAAACATTGTTTACTTAATCAGCTGAGTCAGTGTAATGGTGAAGAGATAGATCAAACGGGCCAGCTGATGGAAGGTTTGCGAAGAAATGTCATGCTTCCTTGTAAAAGTATGTATTAGTATTTTCAAAATACAAAAATACAGTAGTTTGATACATGGTGTGGCTGCTGTATTTTGTAGTTTATTTTGATACATTTAAAATTAAGGTATTTGGTATTTTATTTTAAAATACATTTTGATGTATTTTTGCCCAACCCTGATTATACTTCTGTATATTCTCTATTTCTGTAGAGCTGGACATTTTAATAATGATCAAATTCAGCTTTGAGAATAAAACCAACCTGTTTGTTCCTCAGTATCTTCATGTTTCACTCTGAATGTTTCTTCAATCTTTATGTCTTCAGTCTCTTCTTTAATAAACACGTCTTCAGTTTCCTCTTTAATAAACACCATCTTCATGTCTTCACTCTCTTCATCTTTAATAAACGCCATCTTTAAGAAGAGAATAATTAACAGAGTTAATGGTCTAACATGATTTTTTTTTTAAAAACACACTAAAAACTAACACTGCAAATTAACAGACTTAATATTTAGGCATTTACGACTGATGAAAACATGTTTAGGTTGTTTGTTAGTGTTTCTGTTGTTTTCATTTGTGCACTGTTCACATGCACACGATTCACTGAATCATTTCTCAAAGTGTTTGACTCAATTGACTCGGAGTTGAAAAGTTCAGTTTCTCCATCATTACTCTCCAGAGACTGAACTCGTGTTCATGATAAACTGATTTATGACTGATGAAAACATGTTTAGTTAGTTTGTTAGTGTTTGTTGTTCTCGTTCATGTTCACCGTTTGAGCAGCACGTGTCGTGATTCACTGAATCATTTCTCAAAGTGTTTGATTCAATTGACTCGGAGTTGAAAAGTTCAGTTTCTCCATCATTACTCTCCAGAGACTGAACTCGTGTTCATGATAAACTGATTTATGATATATATATAGAGAGAGAAATGAGACGCAGGTTTACTGTTTCTCATCAGTGGATGAGCTTTACTCACACAAATATCCTTCATTACAGTTAGATAAATAAATAAACATTTAATAGTAAATAAACTAATTTACCATCGCTTGTTTAAAACAAAACACACAACTATTAATCACTGTACTGTTTCTATCGATCAAAAAATTCTTAAAACAAACCTTTCTTCAGCAGAATCACAGCAGATGCAGGATCGCGGCGCAGTCTTATGACGTCATGTCGTCACTCCAAAATAAAAGTCCTGTTCAGACGCTGCATTGTCTACAATCAAAGAAGTGCACTGAAATCTAACAGTGATAAATATGATACAAACATGTTATAAAGGTTGTATGAGTTCATAATGTGTCCGAGTTGAAACACATTAAATGTCAAAGTCATTGTGAATTTGTTTAATAAAAACATAGTGTTATATATATATATATATATATATATATATATATATATACTATTAATTTGAGTCTAAAAATAGTAAAATATGTAGAAAGTTATCTTTCAAGTCTTTAAAGGGGACCTATTATGCAAAATTCAAAACAATACCTAAACTATACCTGTTCTATCTCCATTTATAATGTCAGTTTCTGACATTATAGAGAATACAAATCTGACATCACGCCGCATTGAGTTCTGGGTAACTTCTTTGTGCCTTTTTGGCACAAAGAAGAGCCCCCATTTGTAACAAATGGGGGCTCGTCCGTTTGGATTTGTTTAGTGTTAACGTCTTTTACTGCTATTGTTGCAGTGTGTGTTGACCGGAAAAGCACAGCTAGTTTTTTCCGCTTTGAGTAGTGAAGATTGTCAAGATTATGAGAGAATTAAATTGGTGGTGTTAAAAGCTTACGAATGTGTGCCTGAAGCATATCGTCAACGTTTCAGGGCGTGTAAGAAGGAACTCAGGCAGTCTCATTTGGAGTTTGTACACAATTTGAGAAAATACTTTCCTCGTTGGTATACTGCTCTTGATAGATGATTTGGTTCAACTGATGATATTGGAACAATTTAAAGTCTCTGTTCCTGATAATATTGCCACATATATTAATGAACTTAAAGTTAATTCACCTGAGGAAGCAACAGCATGGGCTGACGATTATGTACTCACTCACAGAGGTAGTTTTGTCAATTGGTGTTCACGGGGAGACGTAAATAAAGCGCGGTCAAGTACATCTCTGAATAGTTTTCCTTCTAAGTCTAGCTATGTTCCTATTGGGAGGTCTGATTTGTATAAGTCATGTAACTACTGTTGGGAATAGGGGCACTGGAAAGCAGATTGTCCTGTACTTGAGGAGAAGGCAAGACGTGAAGTTCATAAGCCTCCTAAATCAGCTGCTTTTGTGGCCTCAGTTCCCTCTAATAATGATGAGAATTGTGTAAAGCAAAAAGTGAATACTAACTGTTTATCTGTGTATTCTCCTTTCATTACAGAGGGCTACGTGTCTCTTGTGGGCAGTGATGAAGAAGTTCCTGTTGGCGAACCTTTTGAACATCTTATCATTGACTGCGTGGGCCCTTTACCAGCTTCCAAATTGGGTAGTAAGTACTTGTTGACTATAATGTGTTTGAATACACATTTTCCTACTGTGTACGGTCACTTCTCGTTCAATAGTAAAAGCTCTATAACAATTTATGTCTATCTTTTGTAACAGTTTTTCTGTCACATTAGTTCCCAGTAGCTTTCGTATGTTATAGCTAACCCGATCAGTAGGGGGTGATCAATAGTCGTTGACTGACTGCCTAAAAGGGGATAGAGAAGAAGTATTGGGCAGGAAGTAGTGTGCTAAGCACATGGGATTGCCTTGTCTGAATAACCACACTTGCGGTTTTGGCCACTTGAGAGTTTGTGCACGCAACAGGAAATGCGCATGACCGTCCCATGTCTTAAAAATACCCAAGTGCAGTGCCCTTAATGCACACTAAACTTGAGTGGACATCCATGACATGCGGAGTCCCTCAAGGTTCAATATTTGCACACCTCCTGTTCATCCTATATATGCTGCCACTGAGCCAAATAATGAGAAAGAACCAAATTGCATATCACAGCTACGCAGATGACACCCGGATTTACCTAGCCCTATCACCTAACGACTACAGCACCATCACCTAACGACTACAGCCCCGTTAACTCCCTGTGCCAGTGCATTGATGAAATTAAAAATTGGATGTGCCTAAACTTCCTTCAGTTAAACAAAGACAAAACTGAAGTCAATGCATTTGGAAACAAAGATGAAGTTCTCAAAGTGAACACATACCTTCACTCTAGGGGTCAAAAAACTAAAAATCAAGTCAGGAATCTTGGCGTGATTTTGGAGTCAGACATGAGTTTCAGTAGCCATGTAAAGACAGTAACAAAATCAGCATATTATCATCTCAAAAATATTGCAAGAATTAGATGCTTTGTCTCCAGTCAAGACTTAGAGAAACTTGTTCATGCTTTCATCACCAGCAGGGTGGATTATTGTAATGGGCTCCTCACTGGCCTTCCCAAAAAGACCATAAGACAGCTGCAGCTCGTACAGAACGCTGCTGCTAGGACTCTGAGCAGAACCAGAAAACATGAACACATCACACCAGTCCTCAGGTCCTTGCACTGGCTTCCAGTTGCATTTAGAATTGATTTTAAAGTACTGTTACTTGTTTATAAATCACTCAATGGTCTAGGACATCAATACATTGCAGATATGCTCATAGAATATAAACCTAACAGATCATTCAGATCATCAGGATCAAGTCACTTAGAAATACCAAGGGTTCACTCAAAGCAGGGAGAGTCTTCTTTTAGCTGTTAAGCCAGCCGCAGCTGGAACCAGCTTCCAGAAGAGATCAGGTGTGCTCCAACAGTAGCCACATTGAAATCAAGACTCAAAAAAATATCTTTTTATTTATGCATTTACAGATTGAACACTGTGCTATGTTAGTGATAGCTGCGGCACTCATATTAAACATGTTCATGCTGTATTGAAGCGTTTGTCCAAGGCTAAGCTCACTGTAAACTTGGCAAAATGTGAGTTTGCTCGGGCTACACTGGCTTACCTCGGGAAAGTGGTAGGAACATGCAAAAGTCCAGGCTATTAAAACATTTCCTGTGCCTGTCACTAAAAAAGAACTGATGAGGTTCTTGGGATTAGTGGGCTATTATAGTTTCTTCTGTTGTAATTGTTCTACCGTTGTAGCCCCTCTTACTGATCTTCTGAAAGGTCACGTGAAGTTTGTTTGGTCTTCCAACTATGAAATAGCATTTTAAAATATAAAAACTTTATGTTTCTCACCTGTCCTGGCGGCACCTTGCTTTGACAAGTTGTTTTCTCTGCCGTTTATGTTAGTTCGTTAGTTAGTTATGTTACGGCCAATTATTTATACGGATCATAATCCGTTGACATTTCTGAATTCTCTCCAGTGTCCCAACCAACGGCTTATTCGGTGGTCATTTTTTGCAATCGTACAGTCTTGACATTCGACACATTCGAGGGGCAGAAAATGTTGTGGTGGATGTTTTGCCCTGTGCCCCTGTTGGTGATTAATGATTTCTTTTTTGTTACAGGGATTCTCGACAGAAACCCTGTCTTAAGGGGAGGGGTGTGACAATCCAGTGTCTGACGCCCCCGTATCTAGACGATGGATGATTTCATGAGTAGTTTTATCACGCTCACCTGGTTCCCCCATTTGAACGCCCTTTAAAAGGAGCCATGTGACCATTCTTCAGGGCTCCTCAAAGTTTGACTTTGTTATTTTTTCCTTTTGTTACACTTACACTGGCACTACACTACATTACAGTTCATGCCTACACCTTACTCTACATAACTGATTCAACTGACGTTACAGTTGCACTCGTTTGGTTTACGTTGTATTTTGTTAATAAACCTTGAGTTAAATTTGACGACAGTCGCTTCCTTTGTTTGCGGCCTTTTTGGAGCCATGGGTCGTAACACACTAAGTGTTTTTGAAAGTTTTGTTTGGTTTAATAATTAACATTACCTTTGCGATCACACAGAGTGAATGAGTAAAGACGCGATCTGAGAGAATCGCCGACGAGTCGCCGACGCCTATGAGATATTTGGCATGCTAAATATCTGGACCTGTCGGTGATTCAAAATCCTGCTGTGTGAAAAGTGTTCTGACTGAAAACTACATCGGCGATGACCGACAGCCAATGAGAGAGCAAGATACAGAGCAGCGGGGAGTTCGGGGAGGAGTAATAGACCACAATATCAGCAAGCATGGCTTTGTTTCAGATAAACATTACAATTATATCAAACAGAACCAAAGCACAAACATTTGCTTGACCATCCGCAACAGCAGCACATTGAAAAGTTATGTATTTACTTCCAAGTCTCGTTGCAGAACACACAATCCACAGTCTCCCCAACCATTTCCCCCTCCATATTCTTCTTTTCTTTTTCTTGTTTTCGCTGCAAATCAGCGCACAGGCAATTCGTATTGCAAGCTTCTTGCGGGCTACCGTTTTTAATAATAATAATAACTCCTGTCTTGCACGCGTTATATCACGTTGTTTCCTTGTCACATGTCGCGTGTGTTTGGTTGTGAAACGTAGTTTGCGTGCCAGACAGAGTTGACGGCGATTCTTCCTATTGTAAAGTCATGCAGTGTGAAACCTTCTGTCGCCGATCCATCGTGCAGTTTGAACACAGCAGCGACTGAATGCTGGCCAAGATAGTCATGCAGTGTGAAAAGAACAGTGACCCGACTACTTTGAAAATCGTGCAGTCTGAACTCGGCATAAGAGTTAAGATGCGTTTATTTAGCAACCAGAGGATGAATAGCAGAATGCAGGTGAGTAAAGTCAGGATTAGCTTGTGACTGTAGCAGTGACTGGATCTGATGTTGATTCTTATCTTTCCTAGGGAACGTGGATGCAGGCGGACGTGGAGCAGGCAGGACGCGATAACACTCACTGGAGACACAGAGACACTAGGAATCACAGAGAACACTGGAGACAGGTAAAACAGGCGTGGAAGGAGTCTGTAAGGTAAGCATAGCAGGTAGGTATGCATTAACGAGACCGGACAATGACTGTGTGATCTGGAGTGTCTTAAGTAGTGCCACTGATGTGGGAGGTGATGAGTGTCAGGTGGAGCTAGTTAATACTCAGGGGAGGGAGTGCGTTGTGATTGGGTGAGTGAAGAGCCTGGCTTGTCTGTGACACAGGGAACCACTACTAAACTCTTCACAAGCTCCTAGCGTTTTGATTTTGGTTGTCATTTGTTGAAATAAATATAAAAATACAGTGTACAGTGACATGCCCTAATGATAAGAAATGTTCTGATTTTTTGTTATTGTTCAGTAAAATTTTGAGATATACGGCTTCATTAGTTAACATGTTAATTCATTATCACAAACTGACAATGAAAAATACTTATGAAGCATTAACTGCTCTTAGTTAATGTTAATTTCTTATTTACTGTTTAATAACATTACAAAAATTAAATAAAACGTATTTAATGGTCCTGGATCAGTTGTATTTCTTAACACATTAACTAAAAAAAAAAAAAACTGTATCAAATGTAACTATTGCCCAATCTTAGTTAATGCATTAAACAATGAGACTTTATTTTAAAGTGTTACACCTGTTGTTCTTTATAGCCTAATGTATTATTGTATTTAAAGCTGTAATCTGCGATTTTTGGCCCTCTAGCGGTTAATAAACAGAACTGCATGCATCTTGCGGAAGAACATTGTAGCCGGAGCTACTTTTCTGCGTGTATGTCTGTGGCGAGTCACACAGTTACTGTGATACTCTGTGGCGGGTCCTACCAGTCCGGTCCGAAATAGTCTGTATATAAACACTAGAAACATATATAAACACATTATAAACACACTATAAACACATTATAAGTGTACCATAATGATTCAGGGTAAGACAAAAACATTGGAATCATTGCATTCTCATTATAGAATTTTTGTAAATTTTGAACACAAAAATTACGGACAGCAGCTTTAAACAGTTCTTTTTGTTATTACAAAGATTTCTTAAAGGTGCAATATGAAATAATTTTGTCTGCTAGAGTTCGCTAGAAGCTTATACAAAAAGGTGTAGCTTGACGCCAAGTTTAAGAGCGGAATCTTGAATATCATATTAAATATTGGATGGCTTGTGTTGGCATGCAATTCATTTTAAAACGTATTGTATGATGGAGAAAATTATGTATTACTGTTAATAAAAATAAAGCTGCATCTGATTATGCTATGTTAGCTCTTTGACAAAATAGTGTTTTTCTCTGAGGCATGGTAAAGCATGGTACTCGCAAAAAAATCAAGAAAATTAGACTGAAACAATAAGACTAAACGTGTTGAGCTAAATAACAACAATTCATTTTCTGTCTATAAATATACCAAAACAGTTGTTCCCTTGTCTATTAAAACGTGTAAATATTAAAACATCTTTGGTGTTTCCATGGTTTCTACAAAATAAAACCAGAAACGCAGGTATGACGTAATTGACAGGCGACTCCTCACACGTCCCGGAGCCTTGGTTAAAATTGCAATTTTCTCACGATTTACAAATATTTGGAAACATTTGGGATATTGTAAGTACTCAAGTGAACAAAATATATAACACTGGCCTAGTGGTTTTTGGATATTTTACTGCAAAAATATTACATATTGCACCTTTAAACCTGTTATACTATGACAACACTTTTTTTGCAACTTATTTCAATACCATGATAAAAGCTTCAGCAATTAATCGCAACATGAAAATTTGATACGTCACATGCCTACTGTTTAAAGGGGACTTATGCAAAGTTCACTTCTGCATGGTGTTTGGACATAAATGTGTGTTGGCAGTGTGTGTACACAACCACCCTACAGTGATAAAAATCCACCCACTCCTTGTTTTTTTAATCCCCATAAATCATAAGCAGTGTCTCAGAACAAGCCGTTTCCAGATCCCTGGCAGTGTGACGTCACAAAAGCCACAGGCCCCACCCATTAATGTTGATAGACACTGCTGTTTGAACATAGAACCGCCCTGAGCAAGTTCACAGCGAGTCCGCCATTGCTGCACTGACGAGAATGGATGTGTCTCAATCAGCTCCCTAGTTCAGTAGTCAGGGCACTGATCAGGGAGTCAGCCACATTAATTTACATAAAATACTGATTCACGACTTAGGGAGCTGATTGAGATACAGGGAATGTCTCACAAACGTTTTAGGTCTCTTGTAGCTAGATGGATTAAGCCACATAGCTCTCTCCATTTACTCACTAATCTTCCAGAAAAATGCTCCATCAGTTCTGCCGAAATTCGTTTACGTCTGCGCGAATCATTTCCCACCGGACTGCTTAGTGAACAAATATCAATACAAAGGGACAATAAAAAACAGAGACTGTGCTAAAAATATGCTACTCAAGGATATACAAGTAAAAACTGTTTGTGATCCAGCTTACAGTCTCCAGAGTGATACTGGATACTGCAGTAATGAAGGTGAGAGCACTTTATTACAGTTCATCGGAGTTGATTTACGGATATAAAGTTTACCAGTTTATTAAGCACCACCCGAAAGGCATAAGGTCTTTATATATTTGTTTACTGTTAGTTGTAATGAGTGTTTCTATGTTCTTCTCTGTGTATGATGGTGATAATACAAGGGAAAGAGAGAGAGTTTATGGATAATATTTTACTGCACACTTGCACTGTGTTTTATTAAGCTCTTACAGAGATATTCTAGAGTGAAAACAGATGCTTCATCTTTTGTGTTAAGTACAATAAACATCATAAAACTCAAGTTTTGGCCATCATTCGGATGGTACAACAGGCTTGTACTAATATAGTGGATAAAAACAAGAAGACAATATATGTTATAACTGTAATTTAACTAAACTATACCTGTTCTATCTCCATGCAGCATATATTCACAGTTTCTGACATTATTGTGCATCCTGACTGAATCCTGACAGGGGAGAACGAGCTCTTGAAGCTCCGCCCTCTTAGGCCGAGCACAGCAGCTCATTTGCATTTAGGGTGTACTCACACTAGACACGGTTGCCTTGAACCAAGCCCGAGCACGATTGTCCCCCTCCCCACTCCCCCAGTGGCCTGCACTCACACAGCACTTAACGTTCCAGGCCGGAGCACACTTGCGTCATATATGATGCACCTTTTTGAATGAAAGAAAACAGGAAGAAATGCACAGCCTAATATATATAATGCATACTGCCTAATATATTTATAATTTATGCCACGCACCGATTTTCACTTGCACTTATCAGAGGATTATTACAGCAGCTGACATTAATGGAGGAATTTTAAAGCTTTACTCGCAAACTACAATATCTATTCATCAATAAGGTGAGAATCAGACCCTTTATAAACACAAATACACTCAAATTAATTACATGACTTGATAAGTGTACTATCAGAGTAGTAATAAAGATGTTTTTTCATCGTAATGATGACAGTAGCGCACACAAAGTAGTAGCTGTTTCGTGCTTTGGCATGGTTAGTGCTCACACTGCATGCAAATCGCGCTCGAGCCCAACTGAACTGCGCTCTGGCCCACCTCTTCCAAGTGGGCCAGGGCGGCTAAACGAACCACACCAGGGCACAGAATGGAGCACTCGCATTTGTCAAACGAACCGGGCTTTGAGGGTCAAACGCGCTCGGGCACGGTTCAGAGCACCTAGTGTGAGTACACCCTGGACCACACTGAATTAGCTCGTTTTTGCTCAACCACTAAAAGTGGCAATTTTAACATGCTATAAAAAATTATCTGGGGTATTTTGAGCTAAAACTTCACATACACACTCTGGGGACATCAGAGACTTATTTTACATCTTGTAAAATGGGGCATAATAGGTCCTCTTTAAAGGGTCATGAAACCCCAGAACACATTGAAAACACAAAAGGTACTCATTAATGTTATTTATAATTTGAAATGATTTATTTTTGCTTTTTTTTCAGAGCAATGGCAGTGATGTCTCGCACTTATACTTAAATGAGCGCTAGACATCACTGCCGTTGTCAGAGCGCGATCAGACCTCACTAAGCGAATGCTGAACGCAGTTGGAAATAGTGGTATATTAGAAGTAAAAAATGATATAAATACTGTTCGTTTTCTTGCACAAACCGATCCTTTCGTGTCTTAGGACATCAATGTGTCAAGTCAAGTCACCTTTATTTATAAAGCACTTTTTACAATGCAGATTGTGTCAAAGCAGCTTTACAGTGATAACTGGTATATAATTTTGGCTGCACAGCCAAGAATAGTGTCAATGCAGGCAGATCAAAAGCACTATTGAATAAATGTCAAGAATACTGTTGAATATCAAATGTCAAGTCAAATGTCAAGTGTCCCCAACTAATCAAGCCAAAGGCAACAGTGGCAAGGAACCCAAACTCCAACTGGTGACATCACTGGTGTTAAAATGGAGAAAAAAACCTTGGGAAAAACCAGGCTTAGTCGGGGGGCCAGTTCTCCTCTGGCGAACAGTGCTTTGTTACGATTCAGGTTGCTATCATAAGTCCGATGGGATCGCAACATTCAAAGTATTTATTACAGTTTAATCCAGTTGAGGATCGTATTCATCACACCGGTATGGACAGTCTGTTGAGGAACTGTGGCACTGGCTGTCGTGTCGATGATGTCTTCACAACGGATGATCTAGTCGACTCGATCTCTGCTGATACTTCAGGGCTGCGTTGTGGTCATGTCAGGGCACCGGTCCTCGGTCTCATCTGGATACGGCCCGGATCCGGTTGACTACGGTAAACCTCGGGATAAACAGAAAAA
Organism: Megalobrama amblycephala; assembly: GCF_018812025.1. Classification (NCBI taxonomy): domain Eukaryota; kingdom Metazoa; phylum Chordata; class Actinopteri; order Cypriniformes; family Xenocyprididae; genus Megalobrama; species Megalobrama amblycephala. The sequence goes on along the minus strand of NC_063044.1, from coordinate 8,522,664 downwards.
CTAATATTAGCGTAGATGCCATTCTTCTTCTGATGTAACGAGTACATCTGGTGTTATAGGAAGTGTTCCCGGTTCTGGCTAACCTAATTTATGCAGCCTGATAATCCTTTAACAGATTTGGAAATATAAATTGATAATGTGTTATGTGTATGCCAGGTTAAAGAGATGTGTTTTTAGTCTAGATTTAAACTGACAGAGTGTGTCTGCATCCCGAACAATGCTAGGAAGGTTGTTCCAGAGTTTAGGTGCCAAATAGGAGAAGGATCTACCACCTGCGGTTGATTTTGATATTCTAGGTATTATCAGCTGGCCTGAATTCTGAGATCACAATAAACGTGAAGGACTATAATGTTTTAAGAGCTCGCTCAGGTAATGGGGAGCTAAACCATTTAGTGCTTTTTAAGTAATTAACAAGATTTTAAAATCTATACGATGTTTATAAATTGTGTTATAATTGACATGCATTATACGGCTGACAGACGGCAACGGTTGTAGTTAAAAATCATTGTTTGTGTTCTACTGAAGAAACAAAGGCACCTACATCTTAGATACCCTGGGGGTAAGCAGCTAAACATCAAATTTTCATTTTTGGGTGAACTATCCCTTTCATTTTTCTTCCGGGAAACATTCAAGTATCTTCTGTTGCTTCCGAAGGGAAGTACAAAATGAAAAAAAAACATATTTCAACAAAATAAGAAAAATTTGGACTTCTTCATCCTGTTCAAGAGTTTACACCCCCCAGCTCTTAATGCACTGTGTTTCCTTCTGTAGCATCAGTGAATGTTTGAACCTTTTTTAATAGTTGTGTTTGAGTCCCTCAATTGTCCTCAGTGTGAAAAGACGGATCTCAAAATCATTCAGTCACTGCTGGAAAGGGTTAAAATATGCAAAAAATCCTTGAAAACAAGAATCTGCAGTACATGGAGGATTTTTCTAAAGAACAGAGCTCAGTTTAACTGCTCAGAACAAACAAGGGACTCATAAGCAACCATCAAAAAACAAAACAAAAAAAAAGGTCACAGATCATCCAGGTAACCACACACAGTATTAAGAATCAAGGGTTCACATACTTATTAATGTTATACTTATACTTATGAGTTATTTTAATAAATTCAGCTATTTTGTCTTGTGGATTATATGTAAACATCTTTTATGGGGACAGTACTAAATAAAAAATAACATGCATTTTGTATGATCTCTCTTATTTTGTTAAAATTATTCACATTTTCACAGATTCTGCAAGGGGTTCCCAAACTTTCGCATACCACTGTAACACTCTCTGATTGAAGACTCTGGCTGCATCCGAAACCGCCTACTTCTCTACTATATAGAAGGGTAAAAGCAGTAGCTGATTGAATAAGTATGTCCGAATCCTTAGTATTCATAAAAGAGTAGGCGAGAATTACCTGGGTGACATCTAATTCTCACGAGATTCAGACGTGCATCTACTCAAAGTGCATCCGAATATGACTACTTACCTACTATATAGTAGGGGAAAATAGTACATGAAAGAACTAGTATGTCCGAAAACCTCAGTAATCATAAAAGAGTAGGCAAGAAGTTCCCGGTTGGTGTACTGCTCCTGCCCAGATTCTGAAGTGTTCATCCGATGGACACTCTTCTATCCCAGGAGGCCACGGGAGAGGATACGTCATACTCGAACATGGAGGAGAAAAGCAGAGGTAAACTAACCCTTTAAGCCCCCAAATAGAAACCGTATGAAATGTATGTATGCATTTATATTAAGGTAGTATCTTGAAAAAGTAAACTAAGAAAATACTTAGACACTTACATTTATTTACAGGTTTGCTTTTGGCAGATGCTTTTATCAAAAGTGACTAACAGTGTTCTTATTACAGGGATGATCCCCATTGAGTAACCTGGAGTAAAGTGTCTTGATCAAGGACGGTGACGGCTGCAGAGATCGAACCAGGAACCTTCTGCTTACCTTTAGCCCACTACACCACTAAAATAATAAAGCTGAAAAAAAAAATAGCATGCAATTGTAATAATATTGAATGAAATATGGCAAGAAACCAAATTCTGACATGAATTATAAAACATTTTAATCAGTTTAAATGTTTTACATGTAGTCTTGTTCATGGAGAGCACATGAATGTTTGCAGCAGGCACAGCAGCAGCCAGATTGTCCTGCACATCTTCTCCCACTCTTGCTTCAAGGCTGTGGGTTTCAGGGGTCCTTCATCATCGTGGTCTTCCTCATCCTCTGGATCAAAGATGTCCCCATTTAGAGGAGCAGCAATGAGGGACATTATAGATGGCAAAAACAGGCGAAGGTGTTCATGGTGGTCAGCTGCTTCATCAAAATAAAGCTGCAGAATTGGCACCGCTGTGTTGAAATGGCAGCAGGGCTGAAATATGCGATTTTAAGAAGTAATATATTTAAAGGTCCCGTTCTTCGTGGTTTTTTGAAGCTTTGATTGTGTTTATAGTGTGCAATATAACATGTGTTCATGTTTCGCGTGTAAAAAAACACAGTATTTTTCACATAATTTACTTATCTGTATACCGCTGTTTCCACTGTCATAAAAACGGGCTGATGACTTCCTTGTTCTATGAAGTCCCTCCTTCAGAAATACGTAACGAGTTCTGATTGTGCCAGCGGTTCCTGTGTTGTGATTCGACAGCAGCTTAGCGCTCCTTGCCCGGAAAGGTCACGCCTCTTACCATAACGGGGAGATGCATGCGCTCAGTGTTATTGTAAACATGTCTTTAATTTTACCCTATCAATTTGAGCCAGAATCAGACCCGGAGAACATAGATGAAGAGGATCGAGTAGAACCTGTGCAAACACGTCTTTTACAGGATGTGTCACAATGGTAAGCTGTTTATTTACAGTAGGTAACGTTACATATGCCTAAACATAGAACAATGATTCGCGTGGCTGCAGCTAAACCAGCATGTGGTTAAACAGTAAACAACAGATATAATCAACAAATAATTTAAACTGATCATAACAAACACCAACAATCGATGGTGTCCGGTTGAATTACTACACTTTTTAAAAGTTTTGGTCGGATAAGTTTCAATTGCCATCTAGTTAACAAAGCTAAACAGCGTTGCCCTTTGTGTGATAAGTTACAGAAACTGTTAAACGCACCAACGTAAATAATAAAATGCACTTACCGGTTGTGGTCCACAAACAACGCCTTCTCCAGACAAAGAGGGAACTGCTCCATCTTTCAAAAATAATCTTTGTGCGAATCCGGCATTAAACTGACTGAGATTGAGGAAGCTGTCCTCAGTAAAATGTGCTGCACATAGTTTAACATGTGGATTATAATTTTCGGGAACCGAGTTAAACATAAATTGTAACCACTGATTTCTAAGTACAGCGTCCCTGGGAAGGCCAAACAAAGGTGATTGGACTGCGGGATGAAAATAACAGCGTTTCGACGACATGGCGACAAACACACTTTACAAACGCAACTCTTGCTCTTCTCCGTGGGAGCGCAACAAGACCACGCCCCCTTTTTTGTGTATTCCTGTGGGCGGAGGTTAGTCAAAACACAGTTTTAGTGACGTCATTAAAGAAGGAAGTAGAGGGATGTAGTCCAAACAGGCTGTTCATTGTAGGCTATTTCTGTTAAATAAAATATCTCGCTTGGCATTGAACTTTGAGCTTTAAAATTTTACAGATTTTATTTATACTCTAACAACAACATTACACACTAACTAAAGTTGGAAACATGGGATCACGAAGAATGGGACCTTTAAGTATTGGTCAGCATTTTTTATTATTATTATTATTGTGTATAAATGTTAGGGTGTTCTAGCAATGGTGTTTATTCTGGAGTAATATTATTTTTAGTAGTAATAAGTCAGTCTTCTCTAAAGGCGAGATCTTCGAGCAGCTGCCCAACATCTCCTTTGTGCAGACATTGCAAATGCTGAGGAAAACCGTACTAGGTAGGGTCGTCAAGTTACTGATGCTGTGAGGTGTTAGTGCACCTGTCACTCATATCTTTTTTTAGGGGTTCAAGAGCGTAGCGCTGAAACCCTATTGTAATTGTTAAATTTTCCAAGGATCAGCATTCTGCCCTAAAAGTGATCGGGCAGACCAAACCATAAGTTGTAGAGACTTGAAACTTTGAGGGCTGGTAGTACTCAAACCGCCTACAACATCACCAAGGCTCGCCCCGATCGGTCTGACGGGGACGCTACAGGGGTCAAAAGTACGAAATGGCTCATAACTCCTGAACCGTTATGGGGTGTTCACACCAGATGCGATTTGCGCGTAGTTGGATGCTTGGACATTTTGAGTTTACTCGCTTCATTCGCGCATGACATTCACTTCACAACAGATGTGAATTCGCGTCATGAGAGGGGCTCTCCCGCTCCTTTATGTGTCCCAGACTCTTCTACTTCTTTCTGCACACTTCCTCTGAATAAACACAACTCATCAGCAGGGAAATAGTTGTAAATTACAGCGAATAAGCTCAATTGGTTGGCTTTAGCTAGCTTGTAGTCTCAATATGTATATATATAGCTCAAATTGAGTAAAGACCATTTTTTACAACTTACCAGATTGTCCGACCTCCTCACTCACGTTCTTTCAAGCAAGATCCTTTTTATTCCTGCTTCTATAAAAGTATGAAGATGTACAGCGACGATGATTTTGTCCTCCATTGTTGTTTCGGATTTCTGCCTCAGCTCTCTACGTCACGTCACTACTAGAGCAAGCTCCTGATTGGTTAACTCGGCGCAAATTTTCGCCAAAGTTCAGATTTTTCAACTTGCGCGAATCACGCTTTATGCACGTCAAACACCCGAAACGCTCAATTCACGCATTCCACAGGATGTCTATTCGCGTCTTTGCATTGACTTAACATGTAAATCACTCGTGCTTAATGCATCATTTGCATCTGGTGTGAACGCACCATTAGGCCCAGGCTCAAGCGTCTTATATCATTGGAATCCTTGGCTCAAGGCAGACAAGATGCATGCCTGGCAAAAATTTGGGGTATTTTGAGTTTTTTTTGAAAAACCTACTTTTGCAAACTAGTCCTAGGTTTTTCACCCGATCGGAACCAAACCAGTGCAGAAATGTTCTCTGGAGTCTGAGTATCAAAAGTTATCCAAAAAAAAAGTCAAAATTTTGGTTCACGGTCGCCAAAACGTATGATGTGTGTGGAGTCACTTCTAGTGAAATGGCTATAACTCGACAAAGAAATGAGATCTTTTCACCAAACTCGGTTCGGTACGGGCTCAATCTTTGGTCACAACAAAAAAAAAAAAAAAAAATTCGCATCGACTGGACTCTAGGTTAAGTTAGTCAGATCGACTTGAAATTTGGTGTGCAGTGTCTTGGTCCAAGGGGGCATGATAGGCTATGAGGACATTGGTGTATCTCAAAAAACATGGCCGTCATCAGCCAATGAAATATGAGCACCTATTAGACAAGGTTAACGGAGGCCAATCAAAACGAAACTCAGTGGGCATGTTCGACTCATGGTCCTAAATGTTTGTGAGAATTTTGAAACAAACCGGCCACTAGTTGGCGCTACCAAGTTTTATACCTCAGTAATCACGTGGTGTTTCACATATTCACACAATATGCACATCATTTGATAGATCTCCTCATGCTGAACATTTTTGCCTCAAGAACCAATGCTGTCAATCTAACCATTCATTAAATATTCGCGAACATTTGAAAAACCTACTTTTGCAAACTAGTCCTAGGTTTTTTCGCCCGATCAGAACCAAACCAGTGCAAAAATGTTCTCTGGAGTCTGAGTATTAAAAGTTATCAAAAAAAAAAAAAAAAGTCAAAATTTTGGTTCACGGTTGCCAAGGGGCACCAAAATGTACGATGTGGGCGGAGTGACTTCTACTAAAATGGCTTTAACTCGTGAAAGAAATGAGATATTTGCACCAAACTTGGTTCACGTGTGTATGGACTCAATCTTTGGTCACAACAAAAAAATTGCATCAATTGGACACTAGGAGGCGCTGTAACTTGGAAAAAACATGAAAACAGCTGTAACTACACAACCGTTAGTCCAATTGACTTGAAATATGGTATGCAGTGTCTTGGTCCAAGGGGGCATGATTGTTTATGAGGACATTGGCGTATCTCAAAAAAATATGTCCATCATCGGCCAATGAAGTTTGAGCACCTATTAGACCAGGTTAACGGAGGCCGACGGGAACGAAACTCGGTGGGCATGTTTGACTCACAGTCCTAGAGGTCCATAAGCATTTTGAAAGAAATCGGCCACTAGTTGGCACAAATGAGTTTTACACCCGCTAACGGGTGTTTCACAGATTCACACAATCTGCACATCATTTGATAGATCTCCTCATGCTGAACACCTTTACCTCAAGAACCATTGCTGTCAATCAAACCGTTCATTAATTATTCAAAAATATTTTAAAAACCTACTTTTGCGAACTAGTCCTAGGTTTTTCGCCCGATCGGAGGAAAACCAGTGCAGGGCAATTCTCTGGACTCTCTAGATCAATAGTTATCCAAAAAAAAAACACAAAAAAAAACCTTTGGGTCACTTAGAAAGTGGGCGTGGCTAAATATACCCAAAAGCCTATAAAACCTAAATGAAAACTCAGAACTTCACAAAAATTGGTGAGCACATGCAGGATATGACTCTAAAGAAGCACGCCAATTTTTATGGAGATCAAACTATATGTGGTGATATAACTGTTAGAAAACTTTTAAAAAGTTGTGTTTTAATGGTTTTGGCTGAAAATGTATATAACTCAGTGTGTGATCGACTTATTTTCAACCATTTTTAGGCCTTTCTTTCAGAAGCATGTTAGGCAATGTTAATACATAACTATTCCTGAGCAATGACAGAGAAACCTTTGAGCAAAGCAAATTCCTACTTTTGCACATTTGCAATATAATGTCTCTCTGTTTTGAAGAAATGAGAATGTGGTAGTTATTTTTGTTGTGCCTTTGGTAAAGTTTTATAGTGTTCATTTCATGGATGTAGATGTTCTTAATCCATCTAGCGTTTTATGTTTTCCCCTCATTTGTTTAAAGATTTCTCTGTTCTTATCTGTGTGCATGTCTTTCCCTCAAATATCTTGCTTTCTCTCTGTTTAAGCCACAATCCAGAAAATTTCTCACTAGTTTCCCTCTTTTTTCATTTCCTCTCAATATTCCAAAGTGGTGCATTTTTGAGGCAGGAGTTAAAGGGTTTATAGTTGGCGCAGTATGTATACTGTTCAAGTGTACAAAATCCAGAATTTCACAAAATTGCTACATCCAGCAAAGAGAACCATCAGAACAATTTCAATCTCAATTAATTTTCAATTTTCCTGCAATTTCTTTATTTTTCTAATCAGCACTAACCAGCTGCTAAGGCATACAGGGCTGTTAACATTTTCAGGTGCCAGAGCAGCCCTCTTCTTCTGCACTATGAGTCCTGCAAGTGAAAATTGTCTCTCACATGGCACAGTTGAAGCAGGAGTTGGTAGATATTTCCGTGCAATGGTTGCCAGCTTGTCATGACTTCTGCTGTGTGCAGACCACCATTGTAGAGGGCATTGTTCAAGGCTTATGCTGGGCTCTGCTCTGTATCTAGCAAGATTCCAGTGATGTTTCATCATCTGACTCTGTATCAGACCCCATCAAGAGGAGACCAATTTTCTTCTTTTGTGGCACTGATCCAGCATCCTCCTCTTTTAGCATCTTGTTTCCCAAACTTCAACTCTTTCTACTTTAGGAATGCATTTCAGGGTTTTGAATCTGGGATTAAGAGCTGTTGCAATTTTGAGCCGTGTTTTCTTTGCGCTTTGTCAAATCCTCTTTGAATGCATCCTTAAAGCACACAACATAAGCAGGGTCATCTTCTGTGAAAGCCATCTTCAGGGACAAGTGGCAATGTCCAGTGGTCCCCAGTCAAAGCTACACTCTTTGTGATCACAGCTCTGCTTTGCATTTCTTTTCATTAATGTATAGTTTGTAAATCCTGGACATAATTGTTGATCGTGACGGTAGCTCACGATGGGTTGGAAGTGGCAATCCTGATCACTTCCTTCAGGCCCTGGTCAGCAACGATGTTGACTGGACGGCAGTCTTTGGCATTCCACTTTGCTATGGAAGTAGTAAGCCTGGCTGACAAATGTCTACTCACACACCGTATACACTGATCCAGTGTTTGTTGTTGCTCACGAATCGACTCGTCTCGTTAATTTGCTAGTAGAACCTGCGATGTGCTTTGCATTTAAATTATATTTTAAACTCAATGAGCTTTGATGGTAGGACAGTTCTTTGTTACAATGTATGCACATAACTTTGTGTTTATCCAGAGTGCCATCTAATTTTCTTTTAAATGTGAAATTTCCCCCAACCAGAGTTACTTGTGCTTGCGCCATTTTAGATGCTAAACTCACGACCCTCAATATCATCAACTGCATGACGCATTACGTTATGACACACCTTTGTGTGTTTCACTAATTTATATATTTGCGTTAAATATGCGTTAAATTATTTGAACACGTTAAGGATTTTGTATTAATCGCATGCATTAATGCATTAACGTTGACAGACCCAGTATAAATTACTACTGTAGTAAGTAAATATTTGTTTAGTTCTCACCAAAGCTTGTGCTAGTTTGCTGTAGATCATTAAACTGTTATGCTGCCTCAGAAGTCTGTCTGAAATCAGTTTCATGAGGTGCTTTCATGCACAAACGCTGCCGTACAAGTCATTCTCTTATAAGGCAGCGAGGCAGCAAGACAGCTACCTAGGTTTTTGGATGCAGCCATTGAATCACTTCAAAACAGCATTTTATCATTGGAAACTCCAAAAATAGATCAACCTAAAATCCATGTTTAAAGTGGAAATGAACCAATTCGGTACACCCGATACCAACAAAAAAAGTCTCTTGGAGCGAAAGCTCAAACCGAACAGGAAGTCAGATATTTAGAGCCCAAGCCACTCAGGCGCAGAGCCCTTTTGTTTTTCTAAGGAGAATTTATTTTTTTCCGTCATCCGGGGCCTTTTTGGGGGCCTTAACATGCTCAAAAACTCTTGAAAATTGGCAAACACATTGGAATCTGTGGCCATTAGGATGCCAAAAAGGATGGGACCCGGCGTGGCAGGGGGGCTCGACAGCGCCCCCTTGAATGGCCTACAAATTATTTTGTTTGATTGTGTAATTTGCTTTTTGAATCGTGGAAAAACCGTGATCCCTATTCTAAAAAATACAGATTAACCAGAGTCATAAATTCACCGAGCCATTTTGATTACTCTCTTATATATGCATTTTACCGCACGTGTAACAAATCAACATAAAAAATAACAAATCGATCAGCCACTGTTCACAAACTTCTATGGGTTTGATTTTAGTTGCCATTTGTTGAAATAAATACCAAAAAAATAATATGTTGGTGTCTGTCCGCTGAATGCCCATCCAATTATCCTCCATGGCAATATGGGAAAGTGAATATTTACACCCTACCAACAAAGAAATGGTTCGACTTCTGTTAGCTTGTTGAACACATTTATTTATTTGGACATTTTCTACCATATAATGGCTGAAGTAGCAGCGTGTGACACTGTTCTCATGGTAACCAGATCAACATTGTAAACGGAATTCTACAAAACTGAAGTAAAAAACACCAAATTATCATTCAATGGGATAAAATATCTTCTCTTCCCTGCAAACGATACCATGAAGAATGTTAATATTTAACCAAGCCAAAAACAAATAAGGTAAGCTGGTTCCATATTCATTTCAGTATAAGCAGACACAAGATGCTATAAAAGGTGACAACTTTTAAAGTTAAAAAAAGATACAAGTTACGTAAAAGATAAAAGCTCATTCTGGTTTCTCGGTTTGATATATTTGAGCAACCATAAACGATGCAAAAAATAGGAATTTTGAGTTTGTAATAAGATTCCTATATAGTAAATTACTCCTTGCCCTCCAGCCACATTTCGCGTTCAGCAATGACGTCATGTGCAAACAACCTATAGAGAAGGCATAGGACGTAGGAGTAATCTTTGTGAACTGCGAGAGTTTCACACTTTTAGAGGCTGTTGTGTCAACCTTGATTTATTGCAATATTGAGCTGTTCAATTTTATTTCGATTTTAGTGAATAATGAAACAAAGCTTGAGGCTTTTCTCCAGTGTGAATTGTCATATGGTCTTTAAGGTTTCCTTTTTGACTGAAACTCTTTCCACACTGTTGGCAGGTGAAAGGCTTTTCTCCAGTGTGAATTCTCATGTGGACTTTAAGGTTTTCATTTCTAATGAAACTCTTTCCACACTGTTGGCAGGTGAACGGGCTCTCTCCAGTGTGAGTTCTCATGTGTTGCCTGAGGCTTCGTTCCCGTGTGAAGCCATTCCCGCACAGAGTGCAGGTGTGAGGCTTCTCTCCAGTGTGAATCATCATGTGGCCCTTAAGGTTTTCTTTTCGACTGAAACTCTTTCCACACTGCTGGCAGGTGAATGGTTTCTCTCCAGTGTGAGTTCTCATGTGAACTTTAAGGTGTTTTTTATGTATGAAACTCTTTCCACATTGTTGGCAAGTGAAGGCTCTCTCTCTAGTGTGAACTCTCAAGTGGACTTGAAGGTTTCTATGTTGATCAAAAGTCTTTCCACACTGTTGGCAGGTTAAATAACTTTGAGCTCCTTTTTGTAAGGAAACCTTTGTTGATTTTTCTCCAGTCATTAAATTATCTTCCCTTTCATTAAGTTCATGAGTCATCTCTCTCAGTGCCATTAGGTCTAGAGCAAAAATAGACAAAAAAAAAAAACAATTTAGACATTTAAAGCATCAAAACCAAAAACATGTTTGATCTATTCCCTATTCTATCTTATGGATCAGGGATGGGCAGCTTTGGTCCTGGCAGAGTTAAGTTTTATCCCTAATCAAATACACCCGCCTGTAATTTTCAAGCATTCCTGAAGACTTGAGGCTGATTTATACTTCTGCGTCGTGTGTACGGCGTAGGTACGGCGTAGGCTGTGAGTCAATTAATTAAAATGATTTGCTATTTCCCCACAAAAGCTGTTTAATTAGCATAGTGAAGCCTCTCATCCATTGACATCCATTCAAAAAACAGCCTCTGGTCTTCTTCCCTGCATACCGCCAGGGGCAGAGCGTTAGCATTAGCAGTTATGTTTTTTTTGGCTAAAGGTTGCAGGCTTGCCTTCCAGTGGCTTTGGATCTACATTTCCAGCAGAGTTCAGATCCAACTCTGATCAAACACACCTGAAGCAGTGAACTAAGATCTTCAGGGGCAGGTGTGATCGATCAGGGTTGGATCTGAACTCTGCATCTATGTAGATCTCCAGGAACAGGTTTGGTCATTCCTGCTCTAGGTTCAACTCATCAGCTCTGATACTCTGATCTGAGACTGATGGATATTTCAAATACATCTACAAAGTGTCCTGTTGAGGTACTCCAGGGCTGTGCTCAAGTTTGGATTTTTATGCCCTTCCCTTGCTAACTTCCCTCCATATTAAGGACTCAGATGTACATCATTGTTTACACTGAACCAACACTGGCAGAATCTGTCTAGCAACTTTATTAACGAGAACTAAAACTTGGTAACCATGAATGCATATTTGTCATTTTAACTAAGCAGAACTGGTGGTGGTGCTTAAGATATTGTTTGTCATTCAGTGTTTATGTAAAAAAAAAGATAATAGTAATTATCTGCTAATAGTAATTATCCCGCTTTTCCGGTCATGAGTATGAGCCAAGAATATACTCTTTGGTATGAGGTAACACAGCTCTGTTTATCATATTAGAGACATTTGAGAGTGTTGAAAATGATGTTATAACGTTACTCTGTGCATTCGCTCGGCGGCTGCTGTGAGACACTGTTACACACTGCAGTAAGATAGATCGATTTTACAATATCATTAAATGCTGGATGATTGTGTTGATAAATGGCATGCAATTAATTTTAAAACGTATTGTATGATGGAGAAAATGCTGTATTACTGTTACTAAACATAAAGCTGCATCTGATTATGCTATGTTAGCTACTTCACAAAATAGTGTTTTTCTCTGAGGCGTGGTAAAGCATGGTACTCGCAAAAAATCAAGAAAATTAGATTTAAACAATAAGACTAAACGTGTTGAGCTATAAAACAATAATTAGATTTCTGTCTATAAATATATCAGAACAGTTGTTCCCTTGTCTATTAAAACATGTAAATATTAAAGCGTCTTTGGTGTTTCCATGGTTTCTACAAAATAAAACCAGAAACCGAGGGTAACGTGGGTATGACGCCATTGACAGGCGACTCCTCACACGTCCCGGAGCCTTGGGTAAAATTGCAATTTTCTCACGATTTACAAATAGTTGGAAACATTTGGGATATTCTAAGTACTCAAATGAACAAAATATATAACACTGGCCTAGTGGTTTTTGGTTATTTTACTGCAAAAATATTACATATTGCACCTTTAACCCTTCACAGATTCGACTGGTGTTACATCTAAGTAGCCTATTTTAGAGTTGTTTCCACTTTTATAAGAAAATTAAAGTGATCGCGCCGGCGCCTCGCGTACACACAACATATATCAGTTTTAGTAACTTGACATCGCAACCTGTTAATTGTAAAAATAACATACATTCAACCAAATATATAAAGTTATAGTAGTATGTGTACAATGAAAGTGTTTTAAATAATATAGTTTAGCCTTCAAATCGTGAATATGGAAACATTCGGATTTGTGCCAAATTATAGGCTATAACGCCAGTTTCTGTTTCAGTTTAGCTTTAAATGAATTAGTTTTTGCTTAATGTTTATATATAATTTTTTTCATAATTAAAATAGTAGTGGTGCCCCCCAAATATACAAATATACCCGTGCGACTTATGACTGGTTTTGTGGTTCAGGATCAGATTTAATGGAAACACTGAATTTTAAAGTGATGTAGTTACACATTGCTACATTTACTCTCTATAGTAATGAGTTAATAATGCTTAATTACAAGTAACCAAACACTAACTCTAGCTCTATAGTAAGTCCACTTGAAGAAGTGAATGAACCGACTGAGTGAATTTGGACACTTTTCTGTAAGATTATACTGTATATTTCTGTAGAGCTGGACATTTTAATAATGATCAAATTCAGCTTTGAGAATAAAACCAACCTGTTTGTTCCTCAGTATCTTCATGTTTCACACTGAATGTTTCTTCAATCTTCATGTCTTCACTCTCCTCTTTAATAAGCTCAATCTTTATATCTTCAGTCTCCTCCTCTTTAATAAACTCCATCTTCATGTCTTCAGTCTCCTCTTTAATAAACTCACTCTTTATATCTTCACTCTCCTCCTCTTTAATAAACTCCATCTTCATGTCTTCAGTCTCCTCTTTAATAAACTCCATCTTCATATCTTCACTCTCCTCCTCTTTTTTAAACGCCATCTTTAAGAAGAGAATAATTAACAGTTAGGCCTATTGGTCTAATGACCCGGTTAGACCAAAAAACAAACAAACCCCACACTAAAAACTAACGCTGCAAATTAATAGACTTCATATTTAGGTATTTATGACTGATGAAAACATGATTAGTTAGTTTGTTAGTGTTTGTTGTTCTCGTTCATGTTCACTGTTTGTGCAGCACGTGTCGTGATTCACTGAATCATTTCTCAGTGTTTGATTCAATTGACTCGGAGTTGAAAAGTTCAGTTTCTCCATTATTACTCGCCAGAGATAAAGAATCACAATGTTACAATAAATATTAAATAAACTCATTTCACATCGCTTGTTTAAAACAAAACACACAACTATTAAGCATTTAACTGTTTCTATTTAAACAGATTACATTTTTAAAACAAACCTTTCTTCAGCAGAATCACAGCAGATACAGGATTGCGGCGCAGTCTTATGACGTCATGTCGTCACTCCAAAATAAAAGTCCCAAAATAATTACTTTTACCAGATAATCTTTGTATTAAAATTAAAACAGTGGCAATTATGATACAAACAAACATGGTAAAAAGGTTGTATGAGTTCATAAAGCAGAGTTCATTCATGTGTCCGAATTGAAACACATTAAAGTTCAAAGTCATATTCATTTATATATATATATATATATATATATTATAGAGAATATGAATCTGACGTCATTTATCCGCCATATCAACAGGATGACTAGCCCAACCCATTTCGAATTATGGGTTGCACTTCCTGTTTGGGGAACTTCCATTTAAAAAGACAAACGAATCGTTTCAAATCATAAGGTTTCCCTACAAATAAAGCTTATCCGTAAGTTTGACTGAATGAGCTGTCAATTTTTCTTTCAAGTTTTATTGTCAGACATCATGAGGATAACGTAACACTTGGTATTTTAATGTAACATGTTATAACAAGAATATCTATGGCAAGAGCTCTTTTCAGTCACTGCCTTCTATCCTTGTGATTATTTTATTTTGTCCCTTTGTATATATACTGCACATTTGTGGTCTGTTCTCCCAATATAATTTACGATATATCCCATTAATAATTCACTGGAATGCATGGAGAATCTCTCGTTTTTCTCCTCAGAGCCTCATGTCTCTTTCCAGGTTTGTTTTCACAGGTAAATACAATTTATTATCTGTGAAAATGATGGAAATCACTTTAAAATAGTATCACAAAGTTCATGAACATTTTGATTAAGGCAACATATTACATAATATATATATTATATACAAACCCAATTCCAAAAAAGTTGGGACACTGTACAAATTGTGGATAAAAACAGAATGCAATGATGTGGAAGTTTCAAATTTCCATATTTTATTCAGAATACAACATAGATGACATCTCAAATGTTTAAACTGAGAAAATGTATCATTTTAAGGGAAAAATAAGATGATTTTAAATTTCATGGCATCAGCACATCTCAAAAAAGTTGGGACAAGGCCATGTTTACCACTGTGTGGCATCCCCTCTTCTTTTTATAACAGTCTGTAAACGTCTGGGGACTGAGGAGACAAGTTGCTCAAGTTTAGGAATAGGAATTCTGTCTAATTCTTGTCTAATACAGGCTTCTAGTTGCTCAACTGCCTTAGGTCTTCTTTGTCGCATCTTCCTCTTTATGATGCGCTAAATGTTTTCTATGGGTGAAAGATCTGGACTGCAGGCTGGCCATTTCAGTACCCGGATCCTTCTTCTACGCAGCCATGATGTTGTAATTGATGCAGTATGTGGTCTGGCATTGTCATGTTGGAAAATGCAAGGTCTTCCCTGAAAGAGACGACGTCTGGATGGGAGCATATGTTGTTCTAGGACTTGGATATACCTTTCAGCATTGATGGTGCCTTTCCAGATGTGTAAGCTGCCCATGCCACATGCACTCAAAACTATATTGTTTTATTTCTATAACTACTTTCAAGCTTAGCTTGAATACTCGCATCGCTCCACAAAGATCCGAGTTTCACTAGCGCTCCACGGCCTACTGTCCTCCATCTTTACTGACAGTTCAGGAGAGAGGAGAAGAGGTGGGCAGGGTTTTGTGTGACATCAACCTGTGAATGCAGACAACACGGCTGGATCGCGTTTACATTATACTAAGATCCGATCACAATGCGTCCTCAACTACCTCCGAACCAGGACACGTTGATCGGATAACATTCCGATCACAAATGCGTTTACACTTGTCTTTTCAATGCGTATGCGGACAACATCCAGATACAGGTCGCATGTTAATGCCAAGTGTAAACGCAGCCTATGACGCATCTTTGTGTGGAAATAAAAAACTAATGTTTTTTTTTAATATTTAGCTTTCTTATTATTTAGGTTACTGTTTAGGTTACCGCTTATTTCATAGTTTTACAGGCTGTAGTGTGTTGTTTCACTGACGGAATAGGTAAAATAAACACGCACATCTGTTACCTCTGTTGAAAAAAACAGGATATGCTGGTAAGGTAGGTTTTGAAGCTGGTATGCTGGTTTGAGCTGGTTTATGCTGGTCCAGGACTAGTTTAGGACCAGCATGGACCAGCATAGGACCAGACCTTGACCAGCATAAACCAGCTCAAACCAGCATACCAGCTTTAAAACCTACCTTACCAGCATATCCTGTTTTTTTCAAAAGTACAAAATGGATGTTTGAGCATTTATTTTATTTTTTTTATATATATTTAATTGAGGCAGCCTATATATACACACACAAACACACACACTCCAAATCATATTTAAAATAATAAAATAGCTCCAACAGATTTTGCTTTGGTACCGAAATTGGTACCGGGAACCGTAAAATTTTCAAGGTATCGGTACCGACTACTGCAATTTTGGTACCGTGACAACACTATATTATGTGTAGGCCGGCGAAATGGTGATGTGAATATTACCATTTTTGATTGGCAATATTACCATTGGTGATTGGTTTTTGATTAATTATTAGTGTATGTGGCATTATGAAATAAGTATCTTAAGCTTATCAAGCCTGCATTTATCTAATCAAAAACAGCAATATATATTTTAAAAATATTATTACAATTTAAAATAATGGTTTTCTATTTGAATGTACTTTAAAATATAATTTATTTCTGATGCAAAGCTGAATTTTCAGCATCATTACTCCAGTCTTCAGTGTCACATGATCCTTCAGCAATCATTCTAATATGCTGATTAATTTTCAAAGTTGGAAAGTGGAAACAGTTGCTTAATATTTTTAATAAATGCTTATGATTTATGGGGATTTAAAAAAAGGAGTGGGTGTGTACACACACTGCCAACACACATTTATGTCCAAACACCACGCAGAAGTGAATTTAGCATAATAGGTCACCTTTAAAGCTCTAGAGGTGAGCCCAGATTTCACCACCATTGTCATTACATGTTGTGTAATTCTACACAACATGTGCTTTGCGACCGGTGACATGATGCAGAAGTGGATGACGATGATGTCAAAGAGGACAACGGCGAAGCCAGAGAAGTAGTGTGTGTGGATACCTTGAGGAACCGTCTGGCAGCAGCAGTTTTGGCACCAGATTATGTTTAGAGTCGTGTATCTCAACTCAACATTGTTACAAAGTTCTATAAATGTTCTGTTCTAATATAAATCACACACCCAGTTAAACAAATTAATAATAAATTAACTAATGGTCATAGTAATTATAACGATTTTTTTGCTGGTATTATTAAAAATATCCTAATCAACATGCAATTTGTCATGGGTTTTCATTATATCATAGTAACACTGGTTTACATCTGGTTATAGCTCTAAAATTTGCAAAATTATGGCTGAGGACAGAAACACGAAATCCTATGGAAGTGGGAGGACTGTATTTAAAGGTCCCGTTCTTCGTGATCCCATGTTTCAAACTTTAGTTAGTGTGTAATGTTGTTGTTAGAGTATAAATAAAATCTGTAAAATTTTAAAGCTCAAAGTTCAATGCCAAGCGAGATATTTTATTTAACAGAAGTCGCCTACATCGAACGGCCAGTTTGGACTACATCCCTCTACTTCCTTCTTTAATGACGTCACTAAAACAGTTTTTTGACTAACCTCCGCCCACAGGAATACACAAGAGTTGCGTTTGTAGAGTGTGTTTGTCGCCATGTCGTCGAAACGCTGTTATTTTCATCCCGCAGTCCAATCACCGGGTCTGATTCCGGCTCAAATTGATAGGGTAAAATTAAAGACATGTTTACAATAACACTGAGCGCGTGCATCTCCACGTTATGGTAAGAGGCGTGACCTTTCCGGGCAAGATGCGCTAAACTGCCGACTACTGTGTCGAATCACAACACAGGAACCGCTGGCACAATCAGAACTCGTTACGTATTTCTGAAGGAGGGACTTCATAGAACAAGGAAGTCATCAGCCCGTTTTTATGACAGTGGAAACAGCGGTATACAGATAAGTAAATTATGTGAAAAATACTGTTTTTTTTACACGCGAAACATGAACACATGTTATATTGCACACTATAAACACAATCAAAGCTTCAAAAAAACACGAAAAACGGGACCTTTAAAAAGAAATTATTGCAAAACACAAAATAATCATTACCTCCTCCTGTCCTCGCTGGTTCTCCTAAAAAAAAAAAAAAAAATACTATCAATCACACCAAATATTGTGTTATTTTCCATTTTGATTTTTCATTTATTATTATTGTTGTTATTATTTTTAGTATTATTATTCATTACAATTATTTTTTCATTAAAGTTTTGGCAAGGACCTCCATTAAAGTAAGGAACCTCTCTTCCCTAGCTACAACCTCTTCTCATTTCTTCATCCCTCAGCTCCATTCTCACCCTAAACTCTTCTTCTCTCCTTCTAACTTCTTCCGCTCTCTTTTCTATCTTTTTCTTTTCTCCTCTCTCTTTCTCAGATTTCTCTCAGATAGATTAAAAGATCACTCTCTCCTGACCCTCTTTCTTTTTCCGCCAGCAACATCAGAAGGGCCATCTTGGTTGCCAGATTGTATTAGCACTGGTGGGGTGATGGATGGCTTAGAACCTCATGCAGCATCCATCACCACTTCCTAGATGCTGCTGCTGTCACCTCCCCCCCCCCGTGCTGACCCCTGACTGTGGATACTTAAGATCCTATAACATTTGTAGGGAAAAAAGACTCACAATTAGTTAAATATTGAATATAAACTAATTATTCATATTTATGCCAAAACATGTCAAAATGCAACATCGCATTTACTTACTTTATATTTTTGCTTCTAGTTTTCCCATTTCTTCTTTACTCACACTGCCGAAATTTTTCAAGTCAGGTTTTTTTCATGGATGAAAGCTCTTTTGATGTTCAGAGTTTGATGGCTTACTGGCTCTAGAACATTTTTTCAAACGAAGATCTGTGGAGTTACAACCAAGTACAGCATGTTTATTGGATCTTGCAAGTATTGTTTTGGCTAATAACTTTTTTTTGCTTTCAGGATGATTTTTATCTGCAATTAAAAGGTACTGCTATGGGTAGCAAAATAGCACCTAATTATGCCTGTTTGTACATGGGAGTTTTTGAAAATGACTTTATTCTAAATGAGTCTAATCCTTTTTTCTCTAAGATTCTGCTTTACAAATTGTGTATTGATGTTTTTATGATAACAAAG
Organism: Megalobrama amblycephala; assembly: GCF_018812025.1. NCBI lineage: Eukaryota > Metazoa > Chordata > Actinopteri > Cypriniformes > Xenocyprididae > Megalobrama > Megalobrama amblycephala. Next base: position 8,503,649 of record NC_063044.1, on the reverse strand, counting down.
GCCACTCCTGTAGAGATGTTGGCGTTTTTGAATTATCTTAATTCTAGGAATGAGCATGTTAATTTTACTATGGAATGTGACACATCTAGTATCAGTTTTCTTGATGTTAGAGTATACATTAGTGATCTAAAGCTTCTGATTTGTATCGTAAGCCAACGGATTGCAATACCATCTTAAGGGGTGACAGTTTTCATCCTAGATCTCTAATTAAGAGTTTACCTATCAGTCAATTAGCGTAGAGTTTGCAGCACAAATGAAGCTTATTCTCAGCAATCTACTGATTTAACCAAAAAAATTTTTAATTGTGGCTACCATAACGAATGGATCGATGATGCCAAAAAGAAATTTGATGATTTATCTCAGATTTAATGTTTACGTGCTAAAAACAATAAAAGGCAACACTCAAATTCTACCATGTGTATGGTTAAATACTCAGCATTAGGTGCGGCGTTTTGAAATGTTTTAAATAAGCATTGGCATATCATCTCTAGTGATCTCAAATTATCACGTGTTTCCCCGAAAATTAATTTTTAAATGACAAAATAAACTTTGTGACTTGCTTGTGAAATCAGATTTTTCTTCTCATAAAAACCATTCCGAATCATCCTTCTGGTAATTATAGGTTTGGCAATTGTGCCCAGTGTGCATTTACATACAAATGTAACTCTTTTAGTCATCCACACACTGGTCGCAATATACGGATACACTGTACTATTACCTGTTCTTCTACTCATGTTATCTACCTTATCCGGAAAAACCTCCATATCATTGCGTACTCGAATTTGTGAACATCGTAGCAACATTAGGACCGGAGATATGCGTAATCCTATATTGTCTCATTTTAAAAAGTTGGCCATAATGTTAGTGTGTTACAATACATTGGTCTTGAGAAGGTTACAAAACCATTGAGAGGGGGTGATTACAAGAGGAAGTTGTTACAAAGAGAATGGTTTTGGATTTACACAATAAACACTTTGTCACCATCAGGACTTAATGAGGATTTTGATATTAAACCCTTTATATATATATATATATATATATTATTCCCACATGAGCCTTTGGGTGTCACCTGTTTCATGATTCAGGTTGATTACAGATAGACATCAGGTGTTCAACATAAAGAGTTGAGTGTATGCCACATGTTTGTGCTTGATGAAGACCTGTTGGTCGAAACGCTGCATTATTTAATAAATTATTTATTGGAGCAGTTATTTTCAGTGTGCAGACTTCACATTTCTTTTTCTCATTAGTTTTTTGTTGTTGTTGTTGTCCTGCACCTGAGCCCAGTTTTTTTTTTTTTTGGGATGTGCACATTTACCTGAATATTTTGATTCTTTAATGAACATGTCAGTGCCATCAGAATGATAAGTCCTTGTGTCACTGTGTATGGATAATAAAGTCAAATTGCTCAGTCATGTTGTCAATATAATCGTGTACTCTGGAGGGATGTTCTATGGCTACAGTTTTGATGACAATTATTGTAAATTGTAGGTTACACCTTAGTGTTTGTGTGAGTTTGATTGCAAGAGACTGGACAAGATTCACATTTACGCTTTTACTGTTTGTACTGTAATTTGTTGACAGACCATGTCATTGCGATACAGAAAGGAAAAGACAGGACTGCATAGCACAAAGAAAAAAACAAAAAGTAGAAATGTGAACATAGGACAATCTCCTTAGGGAAAACTGTACATGCAGTGCTGTAGGAATTACAGTGCACATTTCACATTCCTGTCCTTTGGGCCACAAATTCTCGTCCAATTCGCGTCCAATTTACATGTTAAGTCAATGTGAACGCAGCATTACAGTGTCTTATCCAGCCTGTGCAGGCATCTGCTGTGATGTCATCACATGCTGCATCCATGGCAGCCAGAAGGGCTGGTGATCATATACTTTCCACCTCAATGCTGAGAAAAATTCCTCAATTGGGTTAAGGAATGGAGAGTAGGGTGAGAGGAACTACATCAGCATCCTGTTGTGGTCTGAAAACCATTGCCTGATGATGTTGGAGACAATGGAAACTGACATTGTCCCAAACTATCACGTACTTTGGCAGGTCATCTCCAATCTGACCCTCTCTCTTGTTCAGGGATGAGATCCCTGTAGAGAGTGTCTAAAAAAGTGACAAGACGCTCTGTATTGTATGGCCCAATAATGGGAATATGCATTAGCACACCATTGTCAGAGACAGTGATGGAGTATTTTATCCATCTTATATAAAACAACTGTAGAATTAGTTTGCTTGCTATAAAAGCTAGAAGTGTTTTGAGGCCTCTTGACCTATGTAACTGTAAGGGTCAGATGTGTCTGAGAAGTTAACTTGGCCACTGAGCATATTTTGTTGGTAATTTTCCACCAGACAACAGGTGGCTGTGAAATGAATAAGATCACTATTAAGGGTGTCATGTGAAGGCTTCTTGCCTCCGGGGAGTGTTGGCTGTTTTGATACAATGTTTCATTTGGCCCATGGGAAAAGGGTTGACCATCAAATTGGCAGAAGCCCCATGAGAAATTAAGTCAAAAGATGTACAGTAGCTAGAAGTTGGTCACCCTTACTAAGAAAATTGTACCTGTAATTATATTGGTGAAATGACTATGGTAGAAAGGTTGGGGAGTACATGGGAAAGAGGTGTGGGAGGAGAACCCCCGTAAATGAGATCATGGAAAATATCTGTAGGGGTGGATCTCACACTGTAACAGATAAGAAAAATGTATAAAAACTGTGCCTCAGCTAAGAGTGATTCAGATGTGGAGCTGGCATCTTACTTTGTTGCTTGACAATTTAAATACGAGTTAAATACTTCTGAGACCTGGAAGGAGTCGAAGGACTGAAGGGACACAGAGACATCGAATTTGCCATGACATAATTGGCGAGCCCTAAGCCAGGAGCCAGGAAGAGGTCAGAGTGGAACTGCGGTGGGCATGCTGGCATGAGGCTTCACAAAACAAAGGTGCTCCTCCCACACCTCTTTCCCATGTACTCCCTGACCTTTCTACCATCAATAATAAAGCCTGTGGCAAAAAAACCTGGTGCGAGTATATTAAATGATTTCCGGCCTATCGCAATCACTTCCATACTATGTAAACTATGGAGCGAGTCTTGGCTAACCATCTAACTTCAACTGTGGCCTTGAGGTTAGATCCACTTCAGTTTGCATATAAGAGTAACAGAGGCACAGATGATGCTGTACTAACCCTGCTAAACACAGTTACAAAATATCTTATGAATTCTAAAGCATATGTTGGGATTTTATTTGTGGATTTCACATCAGCTTTTAATCCAATGAAGACACACATTCTCTTAAAAAGGCTTGTTGATCTTGATGTTAATACAGGGTAAGTTTTTTTTATATTCTTTTTATTAAACATTTTAATTATTACAAACAAAAAACATATTAAAACAAAAACACAGCACAGGAAATAATTAACATATCTATGAACATGTGAACAATTTACATACAGCATTTCGTCATTCATTCTCCCATTTTTTTAAACAGGTGTGTTTTACCATTGAGACAATACCTCAATCTTTCTAGAGTTACAACTTCAGATATCATAGATTTCCACATCTGAGTAGAGGGGGCATCACTACCAACCCATTTGAACATTATAGCCTTTCGAGCCAACATTAGGAGAAACTGAACAATCTCTTTGTGAGCTCTCAGAGGGTCAGGTATAAGCCCCAGTAGGCACATGAGTGGGCTGAGTGGAGCTGTCTGTCCTATCACCAAACTGATTTCACTGCATACTGCCTGCCAGAATACCTCAATGTTCTTGCACTCCCAAAGACAGTGATATCTGGTGCCCTTAGCTGAATTACATTTAGGACAATTCGGAGAAACACCTGGGGTATACTTACTGTATATATAAGGTGATATGTAAACATTATGTAGAATATTTAACTGCATTTCTTTGTATCTATTACAGATTGATATTCTAGAAGGTAGTCTTACTATTTCCTCCCACGACTATACAGGGTAAGTTTTATGGATTTAGAAACTTTCTTTCCTGCCGTCCACAGAGGGTCTGTGTCAGAGGTATTATGTCAGACGTCTTTACTTTAAGCACAGGTTGCCCACAAGGCAAGGCAATTTTATTTGTATAGCACATTTCATACACAATGGTAATTCAAAGTGCTTTACATAAAAAAAGAATAATAAAAATAGAACATAAGGAATAGAAATAACAGTAAAAACAGAGAATTTTGCTATCTGGATGGAAGAGCTAGGAAGTCTTAGGGAGTTTGTTGTTGTTGTTGTCCATCAGAGTGGATCTAAACAAATCTATCCATCAGAGCGGATCAGAATGGATCTTCCTCACATGACAGGACTGCTACCTGTTAAGGCACTTCAACTGATAAACACAGTTTCAATCTCCCCTTTTGCCAAGACACCTCAAACTGCACCACACAGCCATAATCCCCCTTCCGGAGATATCTTATCTATGCAGCGCAGTTCAAATTTCCCCTTTGGAAATTTCCCCCTTGGGAAAGTGTCCTGACTGTAATCCAGAGATATCTTAACCATGTATTACAGCTTAAATTTCCCCATGGTTTGTCCCCTTATCCAAATTTACCAAATTTTAACCTAATCACTTTCTTCCTAATTCTCCCAGCTCTTTCAACCAGACAGCAATATTTAAAATGCATTAAAAGTCAGAATAACAAGATGATACATAAAAGACATAAATGATAATGTCCGAGGGCGGCCATTGCGGGTCAATGTCCGAGGGCGGCCATTGTGGGTCAATGTCTGAAGGCAGCCATTGTGAGTCTGGAGCCTTGGTGGGCTCTGGCAACCCCGAAACCCCACCCAGGAGATCCCCACCCACAGGTACTGGGCCCCCCCCAAAAAAAATACTTGGGGAGTTTTAGGGTAGGTTCAACTGGAGTGGAAGCATGGGCTGGAGTGGGCTCGTGGGTGCCGGCAGTGGGCTCATGACAGGCTGGAGCGGTTGGTTCAGCGGCAACTGAAGCGGCGGCGGCGGCGGCTGGAGCGGAGGGCTCGGCAGCGGCGGCGGCTGGAGCACAGGGCTCGGCGGAGATTGTAGATACTGGCTTTGCAGAGACTGGAGATACTGACTCGGCAGAGACTGGAGATACTGGCTCGTTGGCAGCTAGTGGAGATACTGGCTCGTTGGCAGCTACTGGAGGGAGGGAGGGAGGAGCCAAGGGGAAACCTGGAGCAGGAGGAGCCAGATGTTGGTCCAGAGACCAACCATGACAAGGCCCCAGGGTGGAGTCGCACGTGGGAGAAGCCGTGGTGGTGTCGACCTGGTGGCAGACAACACCCTGGGGATGACCAACGTAGACGTAGCTAGCGATGGAGACCTTGATGTAGCCGATTATCTGAAGAGCCCACTCGCAGCCAATGGTACAGGAGACCGAGATGGACCCATGGCGACAAGCATCTGAGGTGGAGATGGACATCCAAAGAACAGAGGTTGAGCCGGTGGGAACGAGGATGTAGGCGGAGCTGGAGGGAAGGAGGAGCCAGACGGAGCCGTAGGTGCAGGCAGGTGGACGACTGACTAAGGCGGAGCCGGAAAGACAAGGGAGCCCGGAGAAGCCATATGGCCGATGGTGTCCGGTGGAGCCGAGGAAGGGAGGAGCCATGGTGGAACCGGAGTCTCGTTGGTCCGAGGTGGAGCAGGGGGCACAGAAGCTTGAGGTGGAGACAGGGGACACTCTGTGTGAGATGGAGCTGGTGGACTGAAGACAGTAGGCATCTGGCATAATGAAGAAGAAGGGCTGAAGGACAGCAGCGATGGTGGGGCTAAGGAACTGGTTGGACGAGGAGGCAGGAGAGGGAGGCTGGGCGGGAACTCGGGAAACACAAGGGACACTGGAGATACAGGGGAGTTGGGAATAACCTCTCCAAAAAAGTCTACTACATAGGGAGTGCAGCAGTCAGTAGTCCTTCTTTCTCTCACACGCTCCTGTTTCTCCTGGCGTTAAATACTCTCTCCACACCAATTACTGAAACGAGACAGGTGTTCGTTATTTGCGCTTAACCCTCTTACTCACCGCACGCCTCCCGCATCTCTCTCCCGCTGCAGACTTCGCCAAACCACGCCCCCCTTGCCACAATCACCCTTAAACAAATCCTTCAGTTCTTCTAAATAATGGCCAGAGCTCAACAAACTCACATCAACAGCGGTGGTGGTGTGGGTGGGGCTTTCCTCCCAGCCCTCGAGCTCCACAATCACTCCTTCAGCGACGACTGTGTAACAACTCTAACACTGTTACCTTTAAATGTTGTTTTTTTCCGCGCCATTAGGGGGCGCTAACCATTTTTTTAGATGGGTATTTAGCCAGGTACTATACCTGAGGAAGTAGGCAAGCATTGGGATGGAGGAAGGTCCTATGAGGTCCTATGATTGAGGAATTTGTTTCCTTTTGGTCAGTCAGTAAGTAGGGTTGGTTTTTCATGCATTGTATGTTTTTGGTGATTTGAATTTAATGTGTAATTGTATGGTGTATGTATTGATCACTGAGACAGTCAAACATGCTAATTGTTAATGTGTCTTTTGTTTAGATGGACCTTTATTTTTATGCTTTCTTTCTTATGAAGAAAGTAGGTGAAAAGGTTTGTTTCCACTGCCTGCTTGGTTGGTCGCTGGACTTATGAACACTTGGGGCGATTTACACAAACACAAGAACCGATGGATTTTATATGCAGAAGAGAGGATGATTCGGTTTTGCATCAAGTTTGATTTGCTTCTGTCAACTTTGGATAATTGAACATTGCTTTCTGAAAGAGATGACTTTTGCATGGACATTACGATTTCAGCCATTACCAAACATTGTTGGCTTCATTACCAGTACCATTTTTATTTCTGGTCCATACTACCTACCGTTGAACATTTTTTCGTTATGTTTTTTTTTACTTCTTTTTCATATTGGCTATTAGGGGTGGGCGATATCTCGATATTTAAGATATATCGAGATATTTTTTAGACACGATATGGATTTTGACATATCGTATATATCGATATATGGTTTATATTTAATTCTGATTATGACACTTTGCTTGTTTGCCTTCTCTGTGCTGTGCTCGCGCCCGCTCGCTCGCCCCGCCTCCTTGCTTTTGTTTCCCCTTCCCTCGCGTGTTGTCTCATTGAACATGGCGGCGTCCGCAACCAGCCCGGAGGATACAGAACTCGTGTCAAAAAAAAGGACAACTGGCTCCATTATATGGAGATACTTCGGTTTTAAGGTGTCGGACGAACAGCAGACAGATGTCTACTGCCGTGAGTGCCGAAAGTTGGTGCCAACCAAAGCTTCTAGCACCACCAACCTTTTCCACCATTTACAGACAAGGTACAGCTCGCATATGAGGAGTGCACCAGACTAAGGACCCACTAGGTCTGGCAACACTCCACACACTACAAACACTACACAGATAACACTCCAAAAATCTTTAACGGAGAGTGTAGACTATGAAAGAAAGAGCGCAAGATGGTGTAGCATCACCGAGTCCGTTGCATTTCATATAGCGGTGGACATGGCACCCATTTCTGTCGTTGAACAACGTGGCTTTATACGCATGCTAAAAACACTTGATCCAAGATACAGTTTACCTAGTCGGCATTACTTTGCGAGACAAGAACTCCCGCGACTGTACAATACGGAGAGAGAGCGGCTTGCTGCTGATTTGGAGAAGGTTACTTACTATGCCCTGACTACAGACATGTGGAGCAGCAGGACATGCGAGCCCTATATGTGCATCACCATATATTATATTTTGGACTGGAAGATTAAAAGCGCATGTCTTCAAACTACTTATTTCCCACAAGATCACACGGGTGAAAATATCGCAGAGGCCCTCAGAGACGTAACAACAACCTGGATGTTAAATCCAAATGGACCTGTGGCCATTACCACTGACAATGGAACAAATATCGTCTGCGCAGTCCAAAACAACAACTGGCAGAGGATGCAAAGTTTTGGTCACAGACTACATTTGGCGATTGGTGAGTGCAATATACCTGGTCTTACATGGGCGTGCGTGCGTGCGTGCGTGCGTGCGTGTGTGTGTGTGTCTGTCTGTCTTTGTGCACTTGTAGGTTAGTCTGCTTGGGACTGCCTGGGTGTGAAATGTTTGATTGGGTGGAAGGGAGTGTGGAAAATAGTCTGTTTAAAAAAAAAAAAAAACGGTGTATTGCAGAATAATTAAAAAGTACAATGTCAAAATAATAATTTTATTACAAATTAAAAAGAAACTATACATATATACTTATACAGTGACATAATTAAGAGATAATTCATGACTTTAGCTATTAAACTACATTTAAAAACAATTTATTTCATTTTTGCTTTTACTGTGTTACAGGTCATGGAATGCAAGACCCTCGTATCACACGGGCCATTTCTCTTTGCAAGAAAACTGTGAGCACATTCTCCTACAGCTGGAAAAAGCGGAGGGAGCTGGCCGAAGTGCAGGCACAGATGAATTTACCAGCTCATCAGCTCAGTACGGAGTCAACCACACGATGGGGATCACGTCTACAAATGGTAGAACGCATCCTTGAGCAGGAAAGGGCTCTTGCCAAAGTCCTGTCTGCTGACAAGAAAACAAGACCTCTGGTTCTTACCTGGCAAGACATAGAGGTGCTAGAGGCCATCCAAAGAGCACTGAAGCCCCTGCAGGACTTCACTGACGCTTTGTCAGGCGAGGAGTATGTGACACTCTCATATGTAAGACCTGTGCTCCACCTCTTTAACAGCAGCCTCCTTGCTCCTGAGGAAGGTGACAGTGAGCTAACAAAGTCCATCAAACACACCATCCTGACTTACTTAAATGAAAAGTATTCAGAGCCCTCTACCACTGACTTGCAGGACATTGCTTCCTTTATAGACCCACGGTTTCGGGGGAAATATGTCAGCAGTGGGAAACTGGTTGCATTGAAAGAGAGGGTCATCTGCGAAGCACAGAGTTTGCTAGGTGATCAGGGGAGCTCTGCAGGTGTTGACAAAGCTGTGCCTCATTCTGCACAAGAGAGTGCCATAGCAGATCCTGTGCCCCCATTGCTAAAAAGAAAAAAACACCAGCCAGTTTCTTTGTCCAAGATGCAACCCCTTACTCTTCTTCATTCACACCTCGTGAGTCCATTGAGAATGAGTTGTCAAGCTATTTACAGTCTGTATGTTTGGAGAGTGAGGCAGATCCACTACAATGGTGGCAGGAACATGAGGTTGCCTATCCAGCACTGAGCACCCTAGCAAAAAAGTACCTCTGTGTGCCTGCCACTAGCAGTCCTTCTGAAAGGATCTTCAGCTGCAGTGGAAATGTAGTTACTTGTCAAAAGGCTGCACTTAAGCCTGACACAGTAGGCAGATTGGTATTCCTTGCTCAAAATATTAAAATGTAAAAGAGTTGATTTGTTGAAAAATCAGGTTTTACTATTTGAAAAATTTGTTGATGGCTACAACAGAGTTAATGCAAAGATGAGCTTAAGTTGAGTTGTTTTATTTTTGAATAAAAGAAGGTAATATGTATTATTTATTTTATTTTACAGTTAAATTATTATTTATGTAATCAGGGATTTTTTTTATCTTAAATGTCGCAGAAACACTTTGTTCCTATATGCACTGCCTACCTTGAGTTGAGTTGTTTTTTTTTTTGAATGAAAAGAAGGCAATATTTATTATTTCTTCCTTTATTTTACAGTTAAATTATTATTTTTGTAGAGGGATTTGTTTTTTAAATGTTGCAGAAGCACTTTGTTCCTACATGAACTGCCTACCTCTTTGCACTTCAATAAAAAAAAGACTCTGGTATTTGGCATATTTGTTTTTGCAGTAGTTTTGGGGGGGTTATTTTTCCTGTAAAGATATCGAGATATATATCGTATATCGAGATATAGAAAAATATATCGAGATATATTTTTTGCTCCATATCGCCCAGCCCTATTGGCTATTTGATTTTTTTTTTGTGCAATGTAAATGTCTTTGGTGCTGGATTGTGGTGTTGAATATAATATGTGTGCAATTCATTACAAGTTTTGTGTTTTGTTGCTTCAAATGCTGTGTTTGATAAACCAAAGAAGGTCAACATATTGGTACCTAGTTTTAAGCTTTCTGACCTCACTCTATGTAACTTAAACTCAAATAAGGGAAGCGGTTACAACTGGTGTTGCTGGCTCACGCACCTGGTCAGACGCTGTCAGTGGTCCGGGCTCCAAAGCAATGAAAGGCTCCATTCTTATCCTTGGTACGGGCTCGTCTCTCGCGAGTGGCTGGTCTCCACAGTCAGTGGTGGGCTCAAACAACATCTCCGTTGCGTCATTCGCTGGTGGTGGTTGGTTGGTCTCTGGCAGTGGAGTGGGACTGGTGGCCAAGTCCGCCTCCGCGGGCCAATGGTGAATGGCAAGTTGTTACTCACCAGCACTCACTCTACGAATGCGACAATCCTTCTGAGGACCACTCCCTGGGAGGCATGCCCGAGACCGCTTGCTTAGGCTGGAGCAATAAAACATGCAGAGCGAGCGGTCAGGAAAGTGTTTGGCACGCCAACTCCAAAAAATCCCTTGTGTGTCATTCATTTACTCATCATTTTGAAGATGTAATGTGTACTTACTAACGTACTGAAAAGTCCACCACCTGCGTCATTCGCTGGTGGTGGTTGGTTGGTCTCTGGCAGTGGAGTGGGACTGGTGGCGAAGTCCTCCTCCGCAGGGCCGATGGTGAGTGGCGAGTTGTTATTCACCAGCACCCACTCCACGAATGAGGCAATCATTCCGAGGACCGCTTCCCGGGAGGAGTGCCCGAGACCGCTCGCTTAGGCTGGAGCAGTAAAACACAGAGCGAGCAGCTGGTGATGACTCACCAGCCAGACGTGAGGATTTCATTGAGATGACCAAAACATCAACATTTCCTTTGAAGTTCTGTGCTCAATGATGGGTAGAAGACTTGGCAGTTGCAGAGAGAGCAATCAGAATTTGGCCCGTAGTGCAGACGTACATTAACAGCCACAGGAAACTTCTGAAAAGTAAATCAGCATCATACTGCACAGTAAAGGAGGCTACTGCAGACCCTCTTTTAGTGGCCAAGCACCATTTTTTTTTTGCATTTTTGGAAAAATTTCAGACCAATGCTCCAATGGTCCCTTTTTTAGCAAAGGAGCTCCAGTCAACCGTAAGAGACTTGCTATCATGCTATATCAAAAGGGAAGAACTGGAAAAGTTAAAGACACCTCTCCAGCTGCTGAAACTAGATCCTCAAGACAAAGCAAACCATGTACCACTCAAAAAGCTTGACATTGGATTTGGTACAAAGCAAGCTTTAGAAAAAGCATCTGAAAACCTCAAGGAACATCCTGTAAAAATTCAGCTGTTCAAGAGATAGAGATAATTCAAGAGAAATGTTTCAGAAACTCTTGCAAGTTTTGCTCAATGCTGGTTAGTACACTGCACCTCAGTGTGATGAGGTTCTTGCACAGTACAAAACGTTTTTAATACACGTCTGCACGCACCATAAAGCAGAATTCCAAAATTTCGCTTGCACTTCCAGGCTGGACAAGTTTATTGGAAATCATGTCAGTGGCAGAACAGAATATACAGCCTTGTGGGACCTGATTAAACATCTGCTCATACTCTCTCATGGACAAGGGGCAGTGGAACGAGGATACTCTATCAACAAAGACATGCTTGTTGAAAACCTTCAAGAGAGGTCTCTGGTAGCACTGCGCATGGTTCAGAATGCAATGGCTGGACACCCACTAGATAAAGTCCTGCCAGGAGATCTTGTTGTACACTGCAAAGGAGCAAGGATGAGATATGTCCAGTACTTGGAGGATGAAAAGAAAAAGAAAGACCAAACTGCCAATGAGAGGAAAATAAAAGACCTGCACCATGAAATTGCAAATGAATGTTTTTTTGAAAATGTAAAAATGTCAAAAGTTTTCTTTGATGGGTAGAGTTTTGTAGGGGGATAGAATATACAGTTTGTACAGTATAAAAACAATCATGTCTAAGGAGATTCTCTAGCAGGATAGTGAACCAGACATGTGTGTGTGTATTTGGGGTATTTCTGATTTTATAGTTAAGTTATAGCCATAAATTGTATGTTTTAAGAGAGGAGAGAGGAGTACATGGGAAAGATGTGCGGGAGGAGAGCCAATGTAAATGAGAATATGGGAAAATGTAAGGGTGGATATTACCAGCCAATGATACTACTTTGGAGTGTTTTGAGAGATAAGAAAAATTTATAAAAAATGTGCCCCAGTTAAGAGAAATTCAGATGTGGAGCTGGCATCTTTGGCACTTTGTTGATTGTCAATAAAGTTAAACTCCTGGGACCTGGAACTTTGAGTCTGAGAGTTTTTCTTTGAGACCAGGGTCCGTATGTATAAAGCCACTTGGAGTAAAATTTTAGTCTTAAGTGTGTCAAAATTATAAAAATGATGCAATTTTACTTTTATTCTTAGACTTAAGAATAAGTGTGATTCATAAAGGTTCCTAAGTGTTAAGACTAGGTCTCAGCTCCTGAATTATTTAAGAGAGCTGGAGAAGTGTCTTAACCTAATTAAGAGTAACAAGATGGCAGCAGAGAGGAGGCGGCCGCGCACTTTCCAACAACGAAAGAATGTATTGGAATTATTTGATGATAGGGAGTTGATAAAATGATACGGGATTGATCGTCAAGGTATTGTTTTTGTTACTGACTTAGTTAGAAATTCAATAACTTCTCCCACTCTATGAAACAATGCTTTAACTGTGGAAATGAAAGTAATAATGACTCTGCATTTCTTGGCAACTGGAAAAATGCAGCAATGCACCAGTGATGACTTGGGGCCATCACAGTCCACAGTTAACAGAGTCTTAAATACCACTGTTACAGCTCTAACCATACCAAACATAGTAAGGCAGTTCATTGACTTCCCAACTATATGACAAAAGAAAGCAGATTTTATGAGGATTGCAGGCTTCCCTAGAGTTGTTGGAGCCATCGATGGCACACAGGTTTGCATCATTGCTCCAACTGTAAATGAGGAAACATACGTCAATCGAAAAGGATTCCACAGCATCAATGTTCAAGTTGTATTTGATGCCAATTACAAGATTCTCGATCTCGTGCCAAAATGGCCAGGGTCAACACATGATGCTCGGGTTCTTTCCCAGAGTGGAACAAAATTATGTTCGCCCTGGATGTCATTAGCTGGGTGACTCGGGTTACCCTTTAAAATGCTGGCTTCTCACCCCTTAAAGAAGACCACAAGGGGAACAGCAGCTCAGTTATAACAGGTATTCTGGACTGAACTGTTGACAAAATACCAATCCTTGTGCATTTTGCACAATATTTGCAAAGGTCGGAACCTCCCACTGCTTGATGATGATGATGATGATGATGCTGCTGCCGATGAAGACGATAATGATGACGATGAAAGTGGTCAAGATTACAGGTGCTGGTCATATAATTAGATTAATTGTCAGTTATAATCATCAAAATTAAAAGAAATAAACATCTGAAATATATCAGTCTGTGTGTAATGAATGAATATAATATACAAGTTTACAAGTTTATACAAATATACAAGTTTCAATTTTTGAATGGAATTAGTGAAATACATCAACTTTTTGATGATATTCTAATTATATGACCAGCACCTGTATGATGAGAATGATGACAATACCACTGACCATGCATTACAAAACATTTCAGGGAGAGCATCAATAAGGGACTGCTTTGCTAACTTATATTTTGGGTAAGCAAAACTTGTAGACAATAAGTAACAACAGATTTGTCATCACACAATTTTATTTGCACAAAGTATATGTACAATCATTGAGTATTCTTAATTTTTTTCAATTTTAATGCATAATATTCATTTTGAATTTCCAGCAACTTAATTTCTAATTAAGAGACTCAATGTCATCCTTAGGGGCTGTGTGTGTGTGTGTGTGTGTGTGTGTAAAAGGCAAACACATTATTACATGTATCATTTTCTTCTTACCATCTTTGTAACTCCTTCAATTTGAGTAGTGCAGGGTCTGCAGTGCCACAAATGGAGGGACTGGCCATTCCAAGTATCTCCACTACTATCTCGGCTATCTCAGTCAGAGGTTTACATGGAGGACCTCCACCTATTTGACAAAAAAATCAGCTGCTGACCACACTGAAACAATTATTTAATATAAAAGTATTAATATAAATATAATATAAATTGTACCAGTAGCTCGCATACTCTCTTTGTATGCTGCAATTTCCTTGTGTGCTGTTGGCAAAATATTGCCACACAATCCTTTTCTCACAATCCTATGCTGATTGTCTCGTGCAAGAAAATGCTGCATTTATACTCAATGCAATCTCTTCCCATCCATTATTTTTGTCCTTACTTGTTAAGGTTTTAAGGAATTAAGGAATTTCCCTCTTATTACCTCCTTCCATTTAAGGACTGACTGCACAAGAACATTTTCTTCCTTGGACCAGTTTGGTTTTCTTTTTGAATCCATTTTTAACAGTTTGCAACTTTGGACTTCCCTTTATATACAGCTGTGAGAGCAATTTAGAATGATGTGATTCATCAGCTTAATTACTTAAATAGCATCACATTTGTCCATTTAATTAATGTGTTGAAACACAAAAGTACTTACCTGTAATATATTTTTGCACACAATGCAATAATTGTAATGTCTTATTAAATCATGAATGAACTGTGTCATGCTGCTGTGACTTCACCCTTGCAGGCTTATTATTGGCTGATTCAGTGGCTGAGGGCAGCCATTTTGCATTGACATCATTGTAGTCATTAGTTCACAACACTTAAGTGTCACCTCAGTCAGCAATTAAGAATCAGTCTTACACTTTACTAAAAGTTGCTTTTAGCTTCTTTATAAACGTTTCTTACTCTTAGTAAACTCCTACTCTTTACTAAGAATTTTTTGACACTTAAGTCAAAACTTAAGACTATTCTTAAGAGCATTTCTGAGAAGTTTTATACATATGGGCCCAGAACTAAAGAAACATTGAATTTGCCACAACACAAGCTGTCAGGGTTTTACAGCCGTTACTTCATTGTTCCAAAGAAGGATGGAGGGTTGCGTCCCATTCTAGATTTATGCGCATTAAATCGCTCTGTTCAGAAGCTCAAGTTCAAGATGATGTTACACTCAAACAGATCATCGCACAGATCAGGTCCGAGGACTGGTTTGTGACAGTACATCTGAAAGACGCTTACTTTCATGTATCCATCCATCCTCAGCACAGGGAGTTTTGGCCTAGCAGTTTCATCCCACACTTTTACAAAATGAGTAGATGCAGCTCTGGATCCTCTTAGACTCCAGGGCATTCACGTATTGAAGTATATTGAGGATTGGTTGATTTTAGCTCAATCCAAGCGCATGGCAGTTCAACATCGAGATGTTGTTCTGTCTCACATAAGAAGGTTAGGGCTGAGACTCAATGCCAAGAAGAGTGTACTTCTTCCAGCTCAAACTACTGACAGCAGCGATGTTGGGGCTGAGGAACTGTTTGGATGAGGAGGCGGGAGAGGAGGCTGAACGGGAAACACAAGGGACACTGGAGATACAGGCGCCTCTGGAGATACAGGGGGTTCCTGTCCCAAGGGCCTGTGTTGGGAGCTCCTTGTCAATGTTAACGACGAATGGATCCCTCACAGGTTGAGGGGCGATCATGAGTGGTCGCTCGGCTCAGGGTCTCTGGGAGGCCATCTACTTTCCTGACACATAAATTGGAACATCATGTGTTGGTCCACACAGACAACATGTTGGTGGTCTCCTACATCAACCATCGGGGGGGTCTAAGGTCTCACCACCTGTGCAGTTTGGTCCATCGGATCCTCCTGTGGGCCCAGGGGAAGCTCCTCTTCCCGAGAGCTACTGCTTCCTGCTTTGCTACTGTTTGGATGCTCTTGCTTACAGTTCCGCGCTTTGCTCTATTGCTTTTATATTTTATCTCCTACAGCAGACCAGCACAGTGCTCAAACGACAAATCTTGGCGCCAACAAAGTTTTTAACAGTAAGATTGTTAAAAAAAGGGGAATTTTTATCCAACCAGCCTCCCACTGACAACAGCCATCAGCTTACATTCCAGAGAAGGGAAAACACAGCTGCCTACATCTAAAAGGAGGTTATTCTGGTTGAAGAATTTACCTGCTGCACAAACTATGTTGACTGCCGCTCAAGGTCGAGCAGATAGCGGCACTCAGCTCATAGAGCAGCCGAGCCCAGGACTCTGATAGTGGAGTCATCTCCATAATCAGAAACATTAGCAGCAGGGATACAACTACATGTTGCCTTCCACAAGCAACAGTTTCTGATGTAAACAGGGAACTTAAGAGCATTCTGATGAAATATAAGACTGCAAATCGACTAATCATTCATGTGGGGAAGAATGTTATTCAGAAACAGCAGTCAGAACTCCTTAAAAGGGATTTTAATTAATTATTTTTTTATTCATTTTCTTTTATCAGTGAACCACTCCCAGCAAGAGTAACAAATAAATGTTCACGGTCACTTGGGCTTAACACATGGCTGCAAAAAACCTGCAACATAAAGGGACTGAATTTCATCGACAACTTCAATCTTTTCTGAAGTCAGAGACAAATGTTCACACTTGATGGCCTACACTGAAACAAACTGGTCTCAAGAGTGCTAAAGGACAATATCTACTCCCTCCAGCATTCTTCACCAGTGTGTGCAAATCCACTCAATCTGAATGACACAAACACACCTGCACAGAGTACATCTGACCACAGGACTTCATTTTAGCACCTGAATGGACATGCGGTTGACACATTCCACAAAGACAATGATAAGACAATGATAACACCATGCAGCCACAACAACCACTGCTCACGGACACAATCCTGACTGAGCCCTGCCCACAGAGCTCACCGATAGACAGTGATGTGTTAGAACTGCTCCAAGATTCAGCAGCCAAGGACGACTTTTGGGAAAACAGCCAGGGAAGCAAGGATAACATATTACAGCCTCCGGTAATACCAGAGCAACAGCCTCTCTCACCGGACACGTTATCCCTCTCTCCAGCATCCCCTCTTTTGTGCTTCTCAGAGAAAATGGAGGAACTGGTGTATGCTGGAACCAAACTCTCCCATTCTTTTGCTGCGAGCCCCCAGATATCAACAAAAAAGCTTCGAGCCCCGCAATCACCAAAGCCTGTGGGCCCAGCTCGGCCTCCCCCTCCTCCTGTGAGAGTTCTTTGGGCCCACAACGCCAGGGCCCACATCCTCTTCCATCTGTTCTAGGTGAACCAAAAACATCTGATAACAGCTCTCAGTAATGTGTGTCTGTCAAATGTTTACAGAACAAGCGTGAACCCAGTATGTCTGTTGCTTTCTCTATTTCTGTTTTAATACATTATAGAAAGCCTAAGGCCTTCTTAAACCGTTTGGCAAACCCATTTAATCTGCTGCCTATTACATGCCAAACAAAGATTACTGTGGAGACAGAAAGTAAAACTGTTATCACTTTTAAACATCCACTCACTTAAAAATAAATCACTACTAGTCAATGACTTAATAACCATAAACAACCTAGATTTTATGCTCCTAAATGAAACATTGCTAGAAGACAGTTGCAGTGCAAAAACCATGAATGAAACTCACCTAACTTTACTTTTATGAGTGTCTGTAGAGCTGTTAGGAGAGGTGGAGGTGTAACTGCTCTATTTAAAGATGTCTATCTATACAAGCAAGTGTCATTTGGTGATTACTTGTCATTCAAATATTTGGGTATTGTGTTAAAAGTTGCTCCTCACATTCTACTTATAGTTATTTACAGGCCTCCAAAATACTCTCCAGCCTTTGTGGAGGACTTTACAGAACTGTTATTAGCAATCTCCTCAGAGTTTGACTGTTTTGCTATTACTGGGGACTTTAACATCCACATATATAATGCAGAATTCAATATGGCAAAAGAAATCATAACTTTTTGAATACTTTTGATCTGACTCAGCATGTACATGGACTTACACACAATCGTGGACAATCGTCTAGATTTAATTATTAGTAAGGGTCTAAACATTTCATCCATTGTCATTAAGGATGTCACACTGATAATAATTTCTGTATTTTCTTTGATATATAGATCTCTTCAACTGTTGAAGCTAGATTTATCTCAAGTCAAAAAGCAATGCTTAAATGTGAATACTAGTGTACTGTTTATGAAGGCTATATCTTTAACACCAAGCATATCTGGAGACTGTTGATTTTCTCATTGATTCTTTTAACTCAAAACTAAAGAATGTTATTGATAACATTGCTCCTGTTAAAGACAGGAAGAAGACTGGCAGACAAAAAGCACCTTGGAGAAACTCAACAGCAGTGTAAAATATGAAAAGACAATGCAGAAAAGCTGAGCGCATGTGGCGAAAGACAAAACTTGAAATCCACTATATTACCTATAAAGATATCCTTCAAGCTTTCAATTTTGAGCTAGGCAAAGCTAGACAGACCTTCTCAAATATTATAAACAGAAACCTAAACACTCTTTTTGCCACTGTAGAGAGACTAACAAACCCCCCAAAATCAGATTCCCAGTGAAATGCTCTCAGACAGCAAATGTTGTGTTTTGCTTCTTTCTTCTCTGAGAAAATCAATAATATCAGAAAGGCGGTCAGCACATCCTTGAGCTGCACTGGGGGTAAAACAGATCAGATCACAACTTCAGAAAGTAGCTATTATGTCTGATTTCGCAGCAATTGATGGTAAAATTTTTGAAGAAACAGTACAGCACCTTAAAACATCAACCTGCGTCCTTGACACACTTCCTACATCTTTTTTCAAAAGTGTGTTTAACTGTTTAGAAGCAGATCTCCTAGAAGTGGTAAACACCTCACTTCTCTCTGGGACTTTTCCAAAATCCCTGAAAACTGCAGTTGTTAAGCCCCTCCTGAAAAGGGGCAATCTAAATAACACCATATTGAGCAACTACAGACCAATCTCAAATCTTCCTTTCATAGGCAAGTTCATTGAAAAAGTTTTCAATCAGCTGAACAAATTCTGAAGCTTGAATGGATACTTTGACAACTTTCAATCTGGTTTCCGACCGCATCACAGCGCTCATAAAGATAATAAATGATATTCGCCTAAACACAGATGCAGATAAATTATCAGTGCTGGTTCTACTCGACCTCAGTGCTGCATTTGACACTGTCGATCACAACATACTTCTTGACAGGCTAGAAAACTGGGTTGGACTTTCTAGGATGGTCCTTAAATGGCTCAGGTCATACTTAGAAGGGAGAGGTTATTATGTGAGTATCGGTGACCGTAAGTCTGAGTGGACATCCATGACATGCAGAGTCCCTCAAGGTTCAATATTTGCACCCCTCCTGTTCAACCTATATATGCTGCCACTGAGTCAAATAATGAGAAAGAACCAAATAGCATATCACACCTATGCAGATCACACCCAGATTTATCTAGCCCTATCACCTAATGACTACACCCCCATTGGACTCCCTGTGCCAATGCATTGATAAAATTAAAAATTGGATGTGCCTAAACTTCTTTCAATTAAACAAAGACAAAACTGAAGTCATTGCATTTAGAAAAAAAATGAAGATCTCAAAGTGAACACATACTGTTACATTCCACGTATGTTTTGTATTTTTTGTTCTTTTCCTCCCTCTCTTTTGTTATCTATCTATCGAGTTATTTAGGTAGATCTTATTGGACGGGAAAACCAGCAATCATCCTGGTGATATCATGATGTTCTGACGTCATGACCAGCGTTCTGCCAATCTGCGGGTGGCTGATTGTTTAAAGAGCTTTGTCGGTGTTCCACCTGCAGTGAGGGTTTGGGCTTCAGACCTCACTCACCTTTGTCGAGCCAGAAGCAGCCACCCAACCTAGTCTTTGAACTGTTCATTTGGTCTGTGGTTTACTGAGACGGCATTTCTGTGATTTGTTTGATGTACTCGTGTAACAGTTAACCTGATGGAGTTAGAGCGTGATTCAAGTTTCACATTTTCATTGTATGTGCGCATTTGTATGCTGGTGTGAAGTCGTTATCTGTTACCCACTTGATCCGGTCTTGATTGGCAAATAATGATCCCTTTGTTATGTACAGCCCTACTCAGTGGTAATCTCAACCTCACTGACAATTGTTAATTCTGTAGTGCGTGACGGCTCAAACTAGTAGCTAGTACTCTATGTTAGTTAGTGTGTGGGTGTTCGCCTTTGTATTTTGGTTATTTATATAGTATAGTTTAGTTAAGGCGTCGCATACGCCAAAGTTTTCGGTTTTGTTTCTACATTTTATTTTTGGTAGTTTAGGGGCATGGGCACTAGTTAATGGGTTTTGTTTTGATTATTTCTTTTGTTTGGTGACACCCTCGTTTTTTCTTACTTTTATTGAGTTCATGTTTTTCTTGTATTGTCTAAATTCTCCCCGTGTCAATAAACATTGGGTTATTTCTGCATCCCTTGTTGTCTGGTTTGTCCTCCCTCACACTGCAACAGCTGCATCTCACCTAAATGTTGCGTTCATTCCATTTAACATCTTTAAAGGGGTACTTCACCCCTGGAAAGATGAATGTGTATTTAAAATTGGTCATTTATGTAGTAGAAATGTGAAATTATTTTTTGAATTTGGAGCTTTCTAGACTGAGAAAAGGCAGAAAATGTATTTTTGACTAATGTGGATGAAAGACAACAACTCCCAGAATGCACTTGTTTCGCTGCCCTTGCGAGGCCACGCCTATCGGTTACAATCGTGAGTTAGTTCATACATTTACAGCGAAATGGTGCTAAATTGACACACGGCCTAAGGCTGAAACAAATTCCTGCAAAATCATTTACAAGTAAACAGTGACATGGATATTCCGTATCATAGCAACAAAGCGTCTCAACAGAAAAAAAAACGCTGCGCTGCAGAAGCGCTCTCACGGCTCACAGCGTGCTCACAGACGGACGTTTTAAGCAGGGCGCCTAGCGTTTTCAGCTGGCTAAAAACGCTCTGGTGGACACACGGCCTAAGCGTATTCGCCTAGAGGTAAGACTTGCTGATACTAGACTCTTATTTCTGATAACACAGTAGCCTATATGTAGTGTTGTAGGTAGCAGTGAAACTGCAAACTTAGCAAAGTAACGTTAGATAGACAATTACATATAAGTTGCATATAAGTTGACTGTTATCAAAGTAAAGCCACTGTTCTGTAAAACTGAGTTAGTCTATTTATCTATTTATGCTAATTTACCACAAAAGCCTGTTGCTGTATTGGTTGAGATGACTGCAGAGACCGATAAATTTGCGAGATGAACCACTGATGTAGTGCAGACTATAACAAAATAATGTTACTGTAAGCTTAAAAATATAACTGTGACACCCACTTTTGATAAAATCTTTGATCTATGTCCGTGAGTAACCTCAAACCTATGCCTCAAACGCGCATATGTTATGGGCGTGGCGAAAAAATGCCGAACTACTTGCTATTACTGGCTGTAGTTTTAAGCCTCTGGCCAAAAAAGCCTCCGATGACGCAAAATGGCGATTTTTGCGTCATCGGAGGCTTTTTTGCAGAATAAAAATGCATAAATCTCTCATCTCGGGCTGATATGAAGGGGGAAAGCACGGTAATTCGAAAATACTAGTGGTATTCTACTAATACAAAGCTTAATGCTAAATCCTGAAGTA